>NW_026014229.1:0-26466 GCF_020379485.1 Brassica napus
ATACAAGCTTCGTTTTGACTTCCAACTTTAATCTTCTCACTCAGTTGTTACAAAGGAACATAAGAAAACTAAGAAGTGGTACACACGGAGGAAATTTTGATCCAGCGGTAGCTGTTGAACATTTAAATATCCTAGAGTTTGGAGATGTTTTCTCAATCCTATGGTTTGAACATGTTTTATTCTAAAAATCCTAGGGTTTTTGTTAAAAACTCAATAATGTATGAATATTAATTAAGTAAAAATCAAATTATAACTAATAGAAAAATATTAGTGATTTACATAGTTAGTATCTAGAAATAGTATGTATTGTGTTTTTATCTTAAAAAATTTAATTATAAATTTTAAACTAAAAATAAAAATCAAATTAAAAGAAATGAAATTAGAACGTTAAATATTTGAGTGATTAAAAACACTGACATCCTTAATGAAATATTGAATTCATCATTATATAATTAACCATAAATTAGTATAACACACTCAAAATTTTAATAAATAATGCATATACCGGTAAATATTTTAAGATGAATATGCATTCCCGCATATGCGGGCAAAACACTAGTTGTTAGTATTTTATTATTATTATGATTATTATTATGATTATTATTATTATTATTATTATTATTATTATTACACATCTATCCACATACTTTAAGAAATATGTAAAATTAAAATAGTAATAAGAAAAAGTTAGAAGTAGAGGTTTTTGTTTTATTAACTCTCATAATTTATGAGACACTCAAATTACACTTTTTATCTAATGATTCAATTTTTGAAAATTTTAAATTATTTTGTATTAAACTATTTTTTTTAAAAAACATCAGCAATAGGGATGATTAAAAATACTAAGGGTATGATTGTATTCTCGCTGTAGTTCGCTGTAGTGCCCTTCAAAACTATAATATCTAGAGCCCTAAATCTATACCAATCTTGATTTATAAATTTTTCAAAGTTCAAAGCTTTTTTTTATAATTCATGTCTTTTATAAATGTTGCGTAGGGATAAATATCTACAGTCCAACTCTAAGGACTCTTAGAATTAAAATCTACAGCCGAACAAATCTATTCACAGCCTATAATTCACAGCTAAAATGAAAGCTACAGCTCTTGCTAATCGGACACTAAGCTTGGAGACTTGGAGTGTTTGAACATGCGTGGTTTCTTTGTGTTATTACAATTTACAATGTAAACTCAACAATTCAAGATAACATTTACGTTAAAGTTGTTAGTCTTAAAGAGTTATATATATCTATATAGTCTTTGGCACAACAAGCTCCCTTTTTTGCATCCAACAAACTCCGTCAGAACACCAGAAGTTAACAACAATAGTTCTATTGTCATCTGAATATTCTACAATAACATAAAATTGTAAGAATTTATTTAAGACCATACAGTTTTTTCTCTACCATACCACGGTGAAAGGTTCGGAACTAGATTCTTTCAATAAATAAAGAAATCACTCTGTTGAAATTATCAGTTCCATGTAACATGTTTGTGATCTCAAGGTATCATTAATCACAGTATTTTTTTCGTACAATTAGTGTAATTACGCACATATTTATATATATATAAGTCGTACATATATTGATGTATAATTAGTGTAATTACGTACAGATATTCGAAGAATTTTCTGTTATTATTAATAGACGGCCACGTGTTTCATTGCATTTTTATGATCACAATTATCTCTTCCTAACAACGTAGAGTAACATGATGTGCTTGAAAATCTAAAATGTGCAATCATTTAGATATGATTTACATTTTTATTATGATAAATTTTCACTAAAACAATATTGTTCAATACTGTTTTCACTTATTTTAATAATTATTATGCGTTTATTTGACGCTAATATGTCTTCTTGTGATTTGTTAACATTGATTTACATATTATAGTAATCGTTACTTACAACCCATTTTAGTTTCTTCATAGTGCATGTGATCCACCATTCCTTTAAATATAGTTTGAAGTCTATATATAGTTTTAGGATAAAAACAGAAAAAGCTCTGCCTTCTCTCTAGAGTCTTCCCCCGCTAATAGTGTTTTCCGGCCGACGGAGTGGGCTCCCTCAGCCACCGTCGGTCCGATTTGTTTTGTTTTTTCTGTTGTTTGTTCCTTGCATGTCTCTTCGAGAGGGTGAGGGATCGTTGTGTGCCCTCTCTGTTTTGGGTTTCATCTAATCGGCTTTATGGTTCCGGGAGGTAGAGGCCTTTACAGCTCTGTCGTCGCCGGCTGTTGATCCCGGAGGTGGAGGCTTCTTACGCTCTGCACTGCCGGCTTTTGGTTACAGTTCTGTCATCTTCGTTCTTATGAAGATGAAGGTGCTTTGGTTCTCTGGAACTCGGGTCTATTCCCGATGGTGGGATGTTGAGGTTGGTTTGGATTCAGTATTAGCTTGAAGCCTCTTCTCTGTGTTTGTGGCGTATGGTGTCGGATGAGATCTCGAACATCGATTGATCCTCTCCGATGTTCGGAATACATGAGATGGTGGGTTAGTTGAGAGTAATGATGTTCCCGGCAGGTTTCCGGTGGTTTGTGGCGCTGATGAGGTTGTTCTCCGGCGTAAAGCTTCGGTCGGTGGAGGCATGGAGACGGTCCTTGCGTTCGACACGTGTCTTTCGCTTCCTTCTTTCGGAAACACGTTTCGCATACGTGTCTTTTAGATAGGGTTTACTTTGTTGCGCTTTCTTTGGCTCGTCCCTATGTTTTTTTAAGTTTGCCCGCTTGTGGACTTTTGTTTAGTTTTTGTGTTGTTTTGGGCTTATACTTGCTCTTTGTTTAATATTAATACAAGATGGAAAAAAATATATATATAGTTTTAGGATACTGTATTTATAATGTAAGTCAGCTGGCTATGGTGAATTAATAAATGTACTTATATATATGGTGTGATACAGATTTCTCATTATACAAAACGTTCCATTTTTACAATAATCTATTTCTTTGTTCGATTCGGGATGGGAGAGACTATTATTTACAATGCTTGGATTGCAAAGAGGTGAAAATACAAAAAATAATGTAGTGTTCCAATAAATAAATAATAATAATGTATTTTTTAAATGTAATATTCGAGGCAGTACTATAACATCTAACGATGTCACTTTTTTTTTTTACGATGTCATATTATAGAAACCGCTCAACATATTATCTTCGGTATTCTAAATTATAGATCAATATAACAGCGCTTTTGAAGTTGGAGAGCAGATATTATGTTTCAAATATATATATTTGTTCCCAATATATTAAGCATTTACACACAACAAATTGGTAAGAAAATAAAAAGAGATCTAAATCTCCTATCACAACCCTTAAAGCTTAGAATGCAGTCACCCTCTAAATCTTTTTTTTTTTATGATAAGTTGCCACCCTCTACATCTTGACCTTTTAATAGTTTGAATATGAATACTAGTACAACTTTTAGTATCTTATTCCGATGTACTAAAAGTTTCCTATAATTTTCCCCTTAGAGAGAGAGAAAACAAAGTTTCATCAAAACCCTTAAGACTACTAAATATTAATAATTGTGTTCCTCAGTGCAGCTGATGAGAAGTAATGAGATGAAAAAACGCTTCTTCTCGACAAGGAATCGTCAAACCACCCATTGGGTGATGAAATCCGAACTCTTCCTCTGCGCTATTAAGAACTCTCTGAACATAAACGGCTACGTGACCTTTAGGAAAAGCCCTGAAGTTGTTGTTGATGATGGTGGTCCGTTTTTGTTCCTCATAGATTGTGATTTGAAGATTTGCTTTGCATTTGGAAGCACGGACCGCATTAAACCCCTTTGTGTTTTCTTCAATGCAACTTATCAATTTGAGAATGTACCAAATATTTGAAGCAAGTGACCTGATAGACAAGGAGGAGAAGAATTTCTATTTATAGGAGTGAACTTAAAGCTAGCATGTGACTTCAAGATAATGAAAAGACTTTAATGCTAAAATAGCAGTAAGATGCGATATATCTATCACCAAAACTTCCCCCCAAAAGTTGTGGGCTGTTGGACCCTTCCATCATCCATCTGGCTCACATGGCTTAGCTCATATTTATGTAACATACATATATAAAAGGAGAATGCATGCAACTATATAATGTAGTTTCAAAAAAAAACTATATAATGTATGTTTTTAATGATTGCCAATATAAAAGTCGGGTATGTATTTTTAATTAGAGCCTCGAAGTGGTGAATAGTGTGACCTGGTCAGGCTAAGTGAGTCCAGTTCTTGAAATGGTTGATAGTTTATATAAAACATTACGTATAATAAGTTCCAAGTCCTAAAGTAGAATTTTCCTTTGCTCTCAAACTAGGGGCCGTACTGCTGGAAACTATGAGTAAGAGATGGTTTTTATGTGTGTTATATATATATTTGTAAATGCAGCTCTATCAATAATTTGAAGAAGTTATATGCCATTGGATAAGATTTGACTAGTACATCTTTGCATGTGATTATGATGATGATGATTGCAATTGTTGTTAAGACTGAGTTTTGAATATACAATATACTACTGTTTAGTGATGAACCTCTTTTCGACGGTGTCCCAAGAGGTCTTCGTGGTGATCTCAGCCTCTCTTCGTGCCTCCGGTGGACCGAAAAGGGAAGTCGCCGCCGCATCCGAGATTAGATCGTCATTGTTGAACCTTGAAATTAATTTCCTTAATTTTCATATGTGGTCCTTTTAATTTTAAATATTTCCACTATTGCCCTGAAACTTTCAGATTTGCAAAAAGTCCTCTTCAGTTAACTTAAAACTTCTAAATTTGCATTTTAAACCCTATCGAATGAAATGAAGAAAAATTGTACCAAAAACCTCTAAATACATCTTTTTAGCAACTATACTCAAAATCATTAAAATTATTAAATATCATAATTTGAGAAATGTACAAATGAATCCGTGTACATGTATCGTTTCTTATAATATTGTACACATGGACAGTAGAATATATGTGTACACGATGAGAATATTTGACACCCGAGTACCTTTCAATTATCATTCAAAATGTTTTTTTTGGTTTTTGGGTTTTTAACCAGACAATGTGATTTGCGATTTTTTGTGAAAAACATGATATCTAATTGTGATCTAACCAGACAATTTTGTTTTAATTGGGATCTTGTAGGCAATTGTGGTGCAATTTATTTATATCTAAAGAACATATGTAGTGTACACATGTACATTTTGAAGTTGATGTACATATGTACACTATTAAATAACGGCCTGGGCGTTCGGGTCTTCGGATCGGGTTCGGGCCTGTTCCTTTCAGGTCCGGGTCTTTCGGGTCCTAAATATTTAGACCCAATAGTACTTAAAAATTTTCGGTTCTTCTCGAGTCCGGGTCGGTTCGGACTGAGAGGTTTACACAAACGAGGGAGGTGAGTTACCAGTCTTACCTAACATACCGGGGAGATGGTGTTTCACGGATGGAGCATGGAAAGAAAATAATTTCATTGCGGACAAGGATGGTATAGCACTCTTGCAGGTCTTGATGGATTAATGGGCGCAAGAAACACAATGGCAAGTTTATAATCACCACTTCATTCGGAAGCTGAAGCCCTCATTTGGCCAATGGAATGCATGAGAAATTTAAGGCATTATCACGGCACGTTTGCAACAGATTGTTCTTAATTGGTGAAGATGGTTTCGGAACCAGAAAAATGGCATGCTTTTGCAAGTTATTTGGAAAATATCAAGATACTAAAGAGAAGTTTCAATCACTCAAAGCTCATTCTTATACCCAAGACGCATAATAAAAAAGCGGACAGTCTTGCACAGAGTGCTAGGCAGCAATTGTTGTTTAACGTTCATATGGATGCAGAGTTACCGTTGTGGTTTGCAGAATCTTGGTTGAGTATGTTTATATTGATGTAAAAAAATCAAACACATTTGATATCTAATCATAATAGTCTGTAATTTCTTTTAATATCAATAAACAAAATACAAGATCCCTACTGGTATATAATTAGTGGAAATTATTACCATAGTAACCATGGACAAATCATGATACAGATTGTAATTGTTTTTTTTTTTTGAGAAAATGATACAGATTGTAACTGAGGCATTCATTTATACAACATGTAGAGATGATTAAATTTTGGGAACCAAATATATTAAAATGTGACATCTCATACATTAATGGTGCATAACGGTAATTGAAGTAACACCTGCAAAAAGAAAATGGAATTATTGATGAAATCTTGGATCAGAAAATTAAACTGATCGGCTACTCATTGTTGGTCACTTAATCATACATCGCTATGGAAACTCCATCAGTCCATTGGTTTGATTTAAAGTACGTTGATATTTTTACATCAGAAAATTTGAGTTTCGATTTCATAAAAAAAAAACATTATGTAAATTAATGGAAAAATTTATAAAAATCTACAGTATGGTGTAAAGAATACAGTTAATTAAGTGAAGATTTCACAAGGCGGCTCGAGTATTGCCGTTAGACGTTAATCCTCATAAGACAAATATAATTGTCGATTGTATAATCTTCAGTAGTATTTCTCATAGTTCAAATATCATAATAATCCAGCGTTAAAAAACATACATAGTTGAAAGATGTCACCAAATCTACATAAAGCATAAAACACACCAAAAGAAGTTAAAATAAAAATGTATTAAAAGGATTATCTTAAATAATATACAGATATTTTAAGATATTTTCCTTTTTTATTATTTCCCAAAACAAATTTGAAGAATTTTATTAACTGAAAAAGGAAATTAAAACAAAATATTAATTATTAGCAATAAAAGTCATAACAATGCTGATTTATTAAGAGTATCTAACTGATTGGGGCCAACTAATTGTGGTGAAAAGAATGTGAGTGTGACATGTAAAAACTCTTCAATGATCTCTGCTTTCACCAGTTGCAAAATCCAAATAAAGAACCATGTTCTCATCATCTCCATAAAACAAGAAAGTCTGACGATTCGCAACATCTTCTTTGAGGTGGTTAATTGAAGCTTTGTAGAGAGGAGACCACATCCTTACAGCAGACAAGGAGTGAAGAACCTCAATGGCTCGAAGTTGACTACAACTAAACTCAGGATGATTCTCTATTAGATGATTCTTGTGGGAAAGAATCTTGTCTCGAGACTCAACACTCTTCCAAATCACATCAGCCACAGCTTGTCCTGCTTTTACAATCCTTGATTTTTTCCTATTAACCTTTGACCTAGAAGAAGAGGGGCCAACATTCTTTGATCCAAAATTTCTTGATTCAGATGCAACATCAGTTTCTTGAGTAGGGACACCACGCCTTGCTTCAGCTCCAACAGCTTCTTCAGTAGGAATATCACGCCTTGACTCAGCATCATCTTCACCATCAATCTCATCATCATGATCTGAGTGCTCTGTGTCTAAAACATCTTCACCTTGCTGAGCAGACCAACCTTCACCTCCACTAATATAAACTGTCCCAAATACCTTCTCCATCAAATCCATATTTGCTATCGGCTTGTCTTTAAATTTTCTAGCACCTGGCCACTCCTGAAACAAAAACTAAAATCAAAGTGAGAACACTGTATTTTCATAGAGATACAAGATACAACAATACAAGCTATTTGAATTAGACATGAATGTTCTGTTTCTAGCACAAAAGTAACAGAGACACAATCAGAAAATGAGATAGTAACAGAGACAGTAACAGAGACACAATTATGACCTAGTTTCAACTAAGGACAGTAACAGAGACACAATCAGAACACTCTTTGCTTGAACATAACAGAGAATCATCATCACATCATTATTATTCCAACAACACAATCAAAACTGAACCAGTAAAATTAAGAGGATCATAGAACTTGTACCTTACATCGCTCATTCCACCAGTCCTCACTCATGTTGATGAATCCGGTTGAATCAAAACCAAGCCCCGTTCTGTTCCGAGTCAACTTCTTAAAAGACTCATACTGCTTCTTGCAAGTATTGTACTTTATCCCAAATTTTCTCCATGGAATTTTTATACCAAATGCCTCATAGAACTTATCCATTATCGCCTGTCACCCAACCTCATTAACCATATGTTTTCTTATGTTTCCTTTCAGATTCTCATCAAGTCTTAGTTGAAGAAAGAAGCGTGTTTGTCCGTCACTCCATGTAAGATTCTTATTTGGATTCAAGACAATAAGAAAAGCATTTGACAAAACCGAGATCAAATAAGAGACTAGAGGGGAAGATACTCACATCAGTTCTAGGGATGGATGTCATTGTTTCTCTTCAAAGTTTCTGCAACTATCTTCCATTTTTTCATTAGGCGTTGAAAGTTCAAAGCTTGAAGAGGGTGTGGTTTCCAGCTGGTTATAGAGTGACAAGGATTGCTGTCCAAAGGATCCTTAATCATGGTGGTTCATATCGCTTCCTTTGATTTGGATTTGGAACACAATGATGAGATAGTGAAGAACAGGAGAATTACTGGACTGTCTCTCTCTCGCCAGTTCCAAGTCGATTCAGACAAGGTTTTTTTTGCAATTTCGGCTCCTTTTGTGACATATAATTTAATGCAGTTTGAAAAGTGAGATCTGGGGATGGACACTGTTCTACGCAGCCGTTTCAGGCTTGGCCTTTGGCTCTGGTTATTATCATCTCAAACCTGATGACAACGGAATCGTATGGGACACTTTGCCTGTTCGGTTTTCTCACTTATCACTCTGCTTTAGCTTTCGTGAAAATAATTGGAATGAGTCTTCTTTAAGTTATGCATAGCTGTTTCTTGGTTAATGATTGTAGATACTGATTAAGAACATCTTGCACACAGAAGCTCAAAGAATTGTCTTGACTCTAGCTATGCAAAGAAGCTTTATTATATGAATGCAGATTCTATTAATAGTTTAGTTTTATTGGCTTGTTTGTACTAATGGAAAGATTGCCTTGTTTCTGTTCATATCATTTTTCAATGTTGCTTACGCCAGGTAACATTCAAACCCAAAAAAAAACATTGTCTTCTCATATATATATAGTTCTTGATTTTTAGCCAGGTTCAGATTGAAGTTATTATATGTGTCTTAGTTGATGGCAGAGTCTTTAATGATCTCCGGTTATACATGACGTTCCAGTTGATTCCGTGTCGGGCCATTCCCCTCATAACCGTTTTGTTACCTCCCAAGTATACTCACTCTAGGTTCTGGCTCTTGGCAACAGGTTGTTCCTCACTTTTGAGGTTGTCTTTGTTAGAGAATCCACTATCTTCTGATATACCTGATTAATTGTGAATGCAGCGGCTCACTCTGTTTCCAAGATCAATGGATATATCATCGGTGGACATTCACTGGGACATTTGTGTTCAGCATTGGCTATGCTTTTACTTACCGTTATGCTTTTGTATAGAAGCATTCGGTTTCAGAGGTATCCTTTTCAAACTGACTCTCTTGTTCTTTCTTTGATCTTCGAGTTGCTTACGACCCGAGACATTCTTTATTATTGTGTTTGTGTGTGTGATGAAACCAAAACAGATTAAGTGAGCTCAAAGGCCATCTTTGACAACCAAACAGACAAAAAACACAGTTATGTGTCCTTTTTCTTTATTCAAGGCGATGGCCCACCAATTATGCGATGGCACTAAAGGATGAGCTTGATGGTGGTGAAGAGAAGAGCTTGATGCTTTTAGTTCATGTTTTCATGTATAGATTTTTAATTCATGTTTTCATACATTAACTTCGTGTGTTTTAATTTTTTGATGGAAAACTATAGAAAACTATATCACATCCAAAATATATTTATTAATGCTTGTGTTTTATTAGAGTGAATTATATTTATTAATGATTTTAAAAACACTAATAATAAGTTAGAACAAACAAAAATAACATTTTTTACCTTAAGTTTTAAACCCTAAACATGCCCTAAACCCTAACTACATATCTCAAACCTTATATCTTAAATTTGTTATAAATCATTATGTGGATGACCCATAACCAAGACCAAGACAAGGCCCAACCGTGGCCAAAGGAGGAGAGAGAGTCGGCGTCCGAGGAGAGAGAGTCGGCCCATGCCTTGGCCGACTTTAGACTTATGACGTTTTCCATTTATCTGTTTTAGATCTTTTCCTATTTCATGTTGTATTAGGTTTTGGATAATTTTTTTTCCTATACTTTGTAATCCTTATAAAAGGAACCTCTATTGTTCATTAATAATACACAGACAATTTCCCATTCTTTTACGACACGTTATCAGCACGATCGTCTCTAGATCCCTGAGACAAATCGAAACCTCTAAACCCTAAAAAGCCAAAACCGGCGACCACAACTAAAAACCCTAGACGTTCTCAGTTCATCCAAGAACTCATTTGATCCCTCTTGAATCCTTGACGTTCTCAGATCACGTTCCAGCTCAGAAGAACCCATCCAGCTCGCATCCACACACAAGACGCGATCGCACCCGAGACGACCCGATCTCCGCGCAGCTCGCACCCGAGACGCCTCCAGCCCGCGACCGTCCCGTTTCCGCGACCCGATTGCATTCGATCGGTCCTCTCTCCCTCTCTAAAGGTGGTCCGGTTCTAAACCTCTACAAACAAAGGTATAATTTAATCTGAGAACCTAGATTGATCAGAAACCCTAATCCATTATTATGGAAACTTTGATCTTGATCAAAACCCTAAAAACCTACAAGATTAAAATCGGCAATCTCTTAATTAGAAATATAGAAATCGATTCCTTAGAACTTAAATTGATTGTTCCTGATTTGATTTTGAGAAACCCTAATTTAAGAATCGAAACCCTAAACCCTAAAGGACTAAATTCGATTTTTAATTGATTGAATTGTTTGTTGATTTTGAGGTTTTAGGATTGTTAGATTGATTGAAGTAATCTGATCTAGAAATTGAATCCTAAAGGCCTTGAAACCTTTTATTAAAAACCGACAGCCTTAGATTTAAAAGTAGAAACCCTAAATTCATAAATCAATTGCTAAGGTTGTTTGCATTACATATAAATTTGAATTGAATTGCATTCGTATTGTTTAATGAAATCGACCAGCATATAGAAACATACGAATTCGAATCTGATTGCATTGAAATTAATATGGCTGTGTGGCCTTAATCCCTCTAGCTCTTGTAGAATCAAATATTAGGATTGTTCGCACCATGGTCAATTAGTTTTACACGTCCGATCCTATTGCTTGTCCACTTAGCCGTGCGGCTTGTTTGATTCGCACCATGGTCGATTAGATTGATTGTTTTCTCATAGATGCGTAATACAAGTTTGTGGCCGAGCTTGTTATACCATGCGGCCACATGATCACATTGTGAACCTAAATTGAAATGATGATGTGATTCAGATGTCGAAAATCTCAAATAGAGACTATGCAGCCCTTAATCTCTCCGGAGATAACTACTTGCAGTGGGCGCTAGATACAAAGATCAGCTTAAGGCCAAAAGGACTTGGTGATACAATCATCAAGGACAACAATGAGACCGATAAGAATCGGTACAGGACTATAAGTATAATACACCAGCACCTCATTGAAGGTCTAAAAGATCAGTACATTACGATGGAAAATCCACTAGAGCTTTGGGATGCTTTACAGCATAGATATGATCACCAGAAAACAATGTTACTCCCAAAGGCTAGAAATGACTGGAAGAATCTAAGATTCATGGATTATAAGTCAGTGGATGAGTACAATTCGGTCTTGTTTAAGACGGTCTCCATGCTGAGACTTTGTGGTGAAGTAGTAACCGAAGAAGAGTTACTTGAGAAAACATTCTCTACGTTTCATTCCTCAAACATAATTCTGCAGCAGCAGTACCGAATGAAAGGCTTCGCCACATACACTGATCTGATCTCGTGCCTGCTACTGGCCGAGGCAAACAATGAGCTCCTGATGAGGAACAGTGAAGCTAGACCTGTCGGATCTGCCCCATTACCAGAGGCCAATGAAGTTGAAAAGAAAAATCCCAACGAGTACAATTACATCCAGAATGATAAGAGATCACACGGCAAATGCCGTGGTGGATACATGAACCGTGACAATTACTCGAACGGTCGAGATAGGTACTTGGCCGGCCGGAAAGGAAACTACAATAACTGTGGTCGTGGTTCCAATCCCGGCCGTGGCCGAGGCGGCTATGGACGAGGTCGACGCGGTATATCCAAACCGTCTTACTCAACCAAATCCGTTTTCATATAACTTCTTAGTCTTTGTTTCTAGATCTGGTTGTGAATTTTAAATCAGTCTTTTCTGTTTTTGTCCATAACATACAGAAATGTGCAAATTGTTCTGCGATAAGGTCTGCGATATGGCCAGGGGATGGGGTTGCTACGAGCCCCTGCCTCTTGAATTCGAGACGAATAAAATCATCCTAAAACTCGAAATCGTAAAAGTAGTTGAAGTTGTTGATTGGAATGAGATGATAGAATTTAATGGTTTCCAGTTTCATTATTCTCAGGTATTTTCTATTTTTTGTGTTTTGAGGTTTATATGTTATCCTTTCTAGGATGACTTAGGAATCAAACAATGTTCTGTCTATCTCGAGTGAGCATTTAGGATTTTATGAGACACATATATATATATATATATATATTTTTCTTGCTGGCAGGTTGAACCAGTTAATTCGCTTTTCCTGAATCACCATAGCTTGACCGAGACTGAGCTAAGCAACGCTCGCAGCGACCTGGTCGAGCTAACAGAAGCAGGTTTCAAGGTAAAGACAATGCTTGATGAGGTTTCCTTGGATAGGAATAAAGAAAATATTGCTGATCATGGGTCACAAGTCGAACAACACATCAAGGAGAAAGTCGAGGCTGCTAGAGACTGGCTCGAGGGTGCTATTCACTCTTGGAAAGGACATTTGGGATTTGTTCATCTTCGTAGTGAGAAAATCGACTGAAGACTAATACATTTTAATTTATTTATTTTTCCATATATATATATATAGTTTCATGTATCTCCTATTAGCTGGAACGATCGAACCAAATAGTTTTTTTTTAGTCAAGTCAGATTCATATTGTGTCTGATCCCAATGTCTCATGCGTGCACCAACCTTATTTACATAACTAACTTTTATGAATGGTAATGTAAACGAATAACTCTTATTCTTGGAACATGCTACATTGTCAAGACTGAATTATCTAGTGTATCCTAAACTCTGTTATTTACATGATCGTATTCACTACTTTTCACGGACCCCAGTTAACTAGCTGTTACAGCAACTATTTGATTCTGTATGCAAGAATGCCGATACAGCCAATGGCCAAAGCAAAAAGAATAGGTACGGTGGAAGATTCCAGGTTCTGTGTTGTGCTGTTTGTTCTGTCGCTTTCTACTCTCTGTACGAGACCTTTCTCCAACATAGTCCTGAATAAGATTGCTCAGTGTGCCCATTTGAAGCATTATCTGACGCTCTCTACCAGCAACAAGTTCAACCTGTCCAGATATAATAAGAGATAATGAAATATTTTTTTAAACAAACCATATACCAAGATTTGATATTTAAATCATAGAAACCAACAATGACTCTTTAAATTAAGCTTGTCTGCTTCATCTCAAAGACTTTAGTCTTTTCTTTTATGTTGGTTTGCAGTTTTAATGATTCTTTTTCGTAATAACTCTAGTGACTGGATTAATATGTCATTTTGAAGCTGAATGTCATTGTACTACAAAATTGGAAAAGGAAAATGGCTAAATCAGAAGTATGGTCAAATAGACTAGACTAGCACAGCTTTTACTTGAAGGCTCAAACTTTACCCTTAGTTATCATACTCCATGTAGAATCAAACTATTGAAGATGTATATACCCAGGGCCGGCTTAAGTGGTGGGGCCAGCAGGGATACCGCCCAGGGCCCATGCACAAAAGGGGTCCATAATTTTTTTAAATTCTTGTAGCATTAAATTATTTTAGGTTTTAAAGATAATCATTAGAGTTTAAATCTCTGCATGGTCGATTAAAAATGGGTAACGGGCTTGAATAAAAGTTTTTTAAATTTCTCAATTTTAGGCTTTAAAAATATGTTTTCTTGTTTTGTACACGGTCATAAGAAATAAATTATATATGATTGTTCTAGAGCTAAACCGAAACCATATTGTTATTTGGTCATTCACTTATTTGTTAACACGCTTTCATCAAAAATCATTGTATGCTTGAAGGTGGTCAGGAAGAAAACCCAACAGATTCCTAAATACCGTTCAACTTATATCTATTTTTCTTAATATATTTTTGTTTCTTAAATACAGTTCAACGTATATTTGCTGGTCTTTTCCAGCTTTGTTTTTTTTTTGGACGTTCAGATTCCTATTCCTAAGTGTTATTTTTCCTTTTATTTGAATTTTTTATTCAATCACACAAAAGGTGCTTCAAGTAGATTTATGAAAAGCTTAAGTGCTGATTAAAATTCGGGTTTGATCGTATGAATAACGTTTCTCAGTCAAATGATTTAGTTTCTGTTGGTTTTAGATTACGACATTAGTTATTTCAGTGAGCAAAATAAGATGTTACACATTTGTTTTGCTTGTTTTGATTAACACAATTGTTTTATTTTGTTGCAATAAGCCATATTTTTCTTGCTTTACGGAGACAAAAAATTTTCTCGCCCCAGGGCCTAAGTAGAGTTTAAGCCGCCCCTGTATATACCTTTAGTAGCTGTAAGATAAATTCAACAGCTTCTCGTGGGATTTTCCCATCAACACCACTAACCATTGCAATGGTATGTGGAATAGCCTAAGACGTAGCAACGAAAATAAGTTTAGATAAGTACATTCAAAGAGAGAATTTGCTAATACTACTGCAACAAAATAATAAAAAAGACTAAGGAGATCAAATCCAGACGTCCCTACTGAGACATATTATAACATGGTTCAAAGTTCAAGAGAAGAAAGCCACTGACTAACCGACAGAAAAGTAACTGTCAAAAACAACAGTATCACGGTAAATAACCATGGATACCCCCAAGAGCAAAGTAGTCTAAGAAGGGAAAAACTAGGAGTCACACCCCTCTGCCGTACAAATTATCCCGAAAATTTACTATACGAAAGGAGCTTCTGGATGTACGTCCTCATGCTCATTACTTTCTATTGTGTTCTTTGTTGGCTGAACATTCATTGTTTTGCAATTTCACCATTACACAGCAAGAAAAGGGCCTAATACTTATATGTGTTATGAAGTTTATATTTTAATTGTGAAATTGTAGCTTAAAAAGATAACAAGTGTGTCCACCATTAGATTAGATTATCCAAAAGGTTACTGCACTACCAAACTAATTTCCTACGAAATGATAGTTTGGTCGGATGATAGGTTACAAAAAACTATATCGTGTCCTGACTGTGTTACAAAAAATATATTTCCTAATCTGCCATACAAAAGCACAGTTCAAGTACAAATAAAACATCTTTAACCTTGCGAGTCATAAGTTCTCATGTTCTCATCATTGTCTTTGTTCTCTTTTGAATGACATTCAGGAGTCACCTTAAATATATCCAACGCTATCTTCTCCCTTATAGCCTTTGCGTTCTTATTACAAAACTCAGGAGGAAATGACATCCCAAGAGCATGACATTCGATGTACTTCAGAGTGAACACGCCACAATCACCAAATCGGCACTGAGGTACTGTAGAAACCCATTAAAAAAAGAAAAAAAGAAAAAAAGAAAGAGAATGGTCGAGTATCTTTTGGGTGGTCTAGTCGCGGACGATCAAATTGTTTTTGTCTGAACCATGAGTCAAGTATCCCACTAGACAGTGGTTAGACAATGTGGTATATTTACTCAAAGGACATTTGAAGCATGACACTTTTGTAAGCACAACAGGAAGACCGGAAATTGGGCGAAAAACCTTAATTTCGGTATTATGGAATTTTTCGAAGAAGCCGAAAACTCGGGAAATATTTTCCATCAAGTCATGATTCATTTGGAGCTTATTAAAAATAATCAGATCATCAGAACGGGCGTCGAAAAATATTGGGAATGATCGCGGGACGAAAAATTCACTGGAAGGCTGATATCAGACAATTGACCGAGAAGCTCGAGGTGGCTAGATGTGTGTGTGTTCAGGACGTGGTGGCAAGCTCCTGTCAGTGTGTGTGTCAAGGGAAGCAGGAGGTGTTGCAGTACATGCAACCTGTACATGCAAGTAGACATGTGGAGCACGAGGTGGAACGGCCAAGCACGAGGTGTTGCGATGCATGCAACCGAAGCATGCGGCCAGCCATGTGTGAGATGGTGTGTCGACCTGCCTGCACTTCAGTCATGCAGCTGGCCATCTGGACGTGGGTGTGTCATCCTGCATGAGACTGAGACATGCAGCCAGCCATGTGGAGCACGAGGTGTCGCCGCGCATGCGTCCGGAGCCATGCGAAGTGACACACGGGCTGCCACACGGCTTGTTCCTGATTGGTTGCTGTTTCCTATAAATAGCCCACGACCCCCTCTCATTTGAACACATTCAGAACACTTGAAAGTCAGTTCAAAACGTGAGAGAGAAAGCAAAGAAAGAAAGATCGAGTTTCGATAGTTTTCGAGCGATTTAGGCAGTTTTTGAGAACTGTTATTCTGCCGATTTTGAGTCAGCACCTGAAGAAGGTTCTGTTCAAGTGAAGGGAGATCATATATAGTGGAGACCAGTTCAAGACCAGTATGGACGTGGGTCTACTTGAGAAGGTCGAGAAAGGGTTCGGATCGCAGAAGTTGGGTTTGGGGTCAAGGCCACGGTCAACCAAAAACTGTGAGTTATAATCGATTGATTGCTGAGTTGTTTTCATGCAGGGTCCCGTTACTTGGAAGTTGGATCATGGCAAGTGATCGGGTCTAACTAAGTAACGGTTTGAATAATTGAGGTTATGTTGATTGAGTTGATGGCATGCTTGTTATTGTTTGAGAACCGTAGTAGCATGCTAATGGTTAGGTTGATTGGTTAGTTAGCGGATGCGGAATGCTTAGATGATATCGCTAAGTTGTGGATAGTTAGGTATTCTGGAATTAGTCTTTATGCTAGATTCTGGAATATGATTGATTGTGTTAATTTGCGATTAATACTAAGAACCTTGTGTTATTTTTACCGGGTTTAGTATTAATCATATTTTGGCCATATAGCATTTGTGTAACCCACAATGCTAGGCATGTTTGAGGTGGAATGTGTTGATTGTGTGGTGATTAATACTAGGAACCTTGTGTTATTTTTACCGGGTTTAGTATTAATCGTATATTGGCCGATAGCATTTGTGTAACCCACAATGCTAGGCATATTGGGGTGAGTTAGTGTTCCTTCAGACCTCGTACCCGGCGGGTTCAAGGAAACCCCTTATTCGCTGGATCGGGAAGACTCAGATAGACGGGGTCATGGCCTATGGCTGAGTGATTACACGACGGTGTAATGTGGCAGTGACCGGAAGGACTGTGGGCTGTCGCGCGGTGACCCGAAGGACTGTGGGCTGTCGCGCGGTGACCCGAAGGACTGTGGGCCGCGGTCGATTGAAAGTTCCTTCTTCTGGCCTTTGTGGTAGGATAATAGGATATTGCCGATAGTGAAGGAGGAACATAACGTCACCAGGGCCCGAGTTTGTTATATATATTATATCGTGTTTCGGGTTATAGAACCCTGGTTTAAGTCGAGTTTGAGTTTGGTGATGAGCTTGTAATTAGCATAATGCTAGTTATCTTGCTATCGTTTACCTCTGCGTATTTCTGATATTGCTTATTGTTATTGAATTGTGTTGTTAGGTGAACTTCTCGCTTTAGATTGTTTGGGGTGGGATAGCGAGGGGTTGTATTTGTTAGTTGGGGATTGTAACTCGCTGAGTAATGCTAGATTACTCACTTCTCACTCGTTTTTGTTTCAGGTGACCAGTAGCGAGCTTGTAGAGGTCGCGGGAGGCTAGGCTGGCTGGTGTAGATTAGCATCTTTTTGCTTAAGACGCTTTCAGACTATACGTATGTATTTTTGCTTTCTTGGCATGCCACTACTTGTGTAATATTTTGTGTGTTGAAAACCAGATATTATATAAGATAAATAAAACGATGTTTTGTGTAAATGCCTTGTTGTTTCTGATATTAGCTTGTCCAAGCTAACACAACGTCAGATTGGGGTACGGGTTGAGAAGCCTTAGGCTTTGGTCTGACGGGACGTGTTAGCGGGCGGACTGGCCTAGTTACGAATTGCACTTTTCGTGACCTTGGCCGGGTCGGCCGTTAACCCATCATGTAGCGCTCTGATCCTTGGTAGACGGTCGGTCCGTCGGTCATGTTCTTGTTTGATTGTTGGCCGGTGGTTTGACCTATGCCTAGAACGGTTCGGAGGCGTTACAGGTACTCCAACGGTGACTCTCTCATATGTGTATGGTTCCAATGTGGGTTGGACATGTTGTTCGTCAGAAACAGCGCACTCAACAAGCAGATAAGGAACCATTGTGACAAAAAGCTCCATTACCACATCGAGATCTTCACGGCAGATATGTGATACAATGCTGTCCCAAACAATTGTGTGTCTCTTAGGGATCGAGATCCACATAGCAATCCAATGCTCGTTCCTGAAGTGCAATGGTGCATAAATATCATCCACATCCACCCACAAACCTTCATAGATTGGCAAAATGTTGGTACTATGCCTGCATGATAATTTCACGCCCCACCAGGGAGTCTTCTTCCTAAACCGTTGAGATCGCCTTCGACACTCTTAAATTCCGGATACTTGTCAGTGAGCACCTTCGACATCTTTTTGTCAAAAGGTACAAAAAGATCATAGCCTTGGCCAACCCTTTTATTTGGAATGATCAGCTTGGCAGTGCTATTTTCCTTAAAAGAAAATTACTGTGAGGCAGCAAGTTTCCTTTCTCTCTCACTCTTTCCACAGACAAATTCCATAGCCTTAGCCTTTTTTGTCTGCTTTCTAGCTTCCCCCTGCTGTAAATCGGAAACAGTGGGTGCTCCTTTGTCCAATACAAGAACGTTAGGTTCACCTCGGGCTCCTTTGCTATCACAAGACCCAGCTCTTTCGAGGAACTCGATTCTTGGGCGCCATTTTGTCCTGCTTTTGCTCCACTCACACTTTCACTCTGCAATTTTGATGTACAAGAGGAGTTTATAAAATATTAACCAAAGATCCGATTCACACATCAAATAAAATATTAACCAAAGATCCAATCCACACATCAAATAAAAGCCAAAGATCCAATTCACACATGTTCTAATATACAATGAGTCATCCAAGCACACACACGAAACAAAGCATATCAATCCTTATTCCTAACACTTTGCCTAGTGATTCTCTTCTCTGTGATTTTGGGAGAGGTTTTGGTACTAACCCCGGGTTCGTGGCCACGTTTAGGTAGACTTGAAGCTGTGATTTGAAAATCATTAGATGTAGTCCCCTTTTTGGTGATTCCCACCTTCTTCTCTACAGCTTCCTTTATATCCCCAGCAACTTGATCTCCTCACAGATGTGGGATGAGCAACCATTGGGCCAAGAATTGTAAAACTCCTAAGCACTTATGTGAGCTCTACCAAGGAAGTCTTAAGGACAAAAACCCGGAGGCTCGTATGGTCCATGATTCCTTTTATGAGGCTGATAAAGAATCCGATGTTGCAAATGACGACCTCATGGATTTTGAGACTTCTGATTGTCTCAAAGACTAAATTTTTCGATACGACTTGTTTTATTTCTTTATGATTGTTTTATGATTGATTTGGTGTTTTTAATTTCGGTGTTCTGCAACTTTAATAAATGAAAGTTTTGAAGTCTCTGAGAAATGAAATCTTATTTATAGAAATGAATGACGAGATGAGCATACTCGTGGTGGATAGTGGCACAAGTCACACAATACTTAGAGATAAAAGATATTTCTTAAATCTCACAATGCAAAGTGCAAACGTACACACCATTGCAGGTGTAGCCGGCCTGATTGAAGGTCACGGCCAGGCTTATGTGTTGATGCCTAAGGGCACTCATCTAGAGATCAAAAATGCCTTGTATTCCCCAAGCTCTATAAAGAGCCTATTGAGTTTCAAAGATGTAAGATTGAACGGTTTCCATCTTGAAACATGGGAAGAAGGAAATAAAGAATTCCTTAACATAATTTCAATCACCAAAGGCTATAAAAGGATCCTAGAAACATTACCTGCAATGTCTACTGGCCTATACTATGCAAAGGTCAGTATGATCGAGGCTAATGCCTGCGACAATTTCACTTTATGGCATAACCGGCTTGGCCATCCCGGTACTAACATGATGCGAAAGTTGATGATGAATTCACTAGGGCACACGTTCAAAGGAGTTGTCCCATACAATCTCACATGTGCAGCATGTGCACAAGGGAAACTCATATCCAGGCCATCATCAGCCAAAGTTAATAAAGAGATCATAAATTTTCTGGAAAGGATTCAGGGAGACATATATGGACCAATACACCCACCTAGTGGGACGTTTCGGTATTTCATGGTCCTGATTGATGCATCGACCATATGGTCGCATGTCTGTCTACTGTCCACACGAAATTTGGCATTTGCACGCCTGCTTGCTCAGATAATAAGACTGGGAGCACACTTTCCAGACTTTCCTTTAAAGACTATACGTCTAGACAATGCTGGTGAGTTTACGTCTCAGACGTTTAATGAGTATTGTATGTCCATGGGGGTAAGTGTAGAATACTCCGTGGCACATGTACATACGCAGAACGGCTTGGCCGAATCCTTCATTAAACATATCCAGCTGATAGCCAGACCATTGCTCATACGGTCTCAGCTCCCGGTATCAGCGTGGGGACATGCCGTATTACATGCAGCAGAACTGATTCGCATCAGGCCATCTAGTGAGCATAGATATTCGCCATCCCAGTTACTCACGGGTCATGAGCCAGACGTGTCCCACATCAAAACATTTGGATGTGCCGTCTACGTTCCAATTTCTCCACCACAGAGAACGAAAATGGGACCACAAAGGAGGATGGGAATATACGTAGGATATGACTCCCCGAGCATTATAAAGTATCTTGAGCCAAAAACCGGTGATTTGTTTATGGCCAGATACGCAGACTCACAGTTTGATGAGTCCACATATCCGACCTTAGGGGGAGATAACGGCCGGTTGAGCAAAGAAATCGAATGGTCTCGACCATCAATATCTTGGCAAGATCCTCGGACTAAAGAATGTGATATGGAAGTCCAAAAGATTATACATCTTCAAAAGCTAGCTAATCAAATGTCAGATTCATTTGCTGACCCAAATAGAGTGACAAAATCGTATATCCCGGCTTGTAATGCACCAATACAAATAGATGTCCAGAAGGGACAAGGTCAAGTGGCTACAGAGTCTAAACAACGTCTCAAACGTGGTAGACCTATTGGTTCCAAAGATAAACAGCCTCGGAAGTCCAAGAGAGGTGCTGGATCCGAGAGCATCAAGGAAACCGTCCAGAACATTGATGGACCGGCCGAGCCGACCCAGACGGTGGAGCCAAGTGAGCCGGCCATGCCAGATGATCCGACCGTTCCAAATGATGGGGTTTGGGATGCCAAACTTCATGGGACACAAGGGCCGGACAATCAAGAGATCTCTATAAACCATATAATGTCTGGAACGAAATGGAACAGAAATGATATCGACGTCGATGATATTTTTGCTTATAAAGTAGCACTTGAGATCATGGAAAAAGATGAGGATCTAGAACCCACGTTCATATATGAATGCATGCAAAGATCAGATTGGATCAAATGGAAAGAAGCTATAACGTGGAGTTAGAATCATTAAAGAAAAGAGGCGTTTTTAGCCCTATAACCGTGACACCTAGAGATGTCAAACCAGTGGGATACAAATGGGTCTTTGTGAGAAAGAGAAAGGAGAAGTAGTGAGATACAAAGCACGGCTTGTAGCACAAGGATTCTCACAGAGACCAGGAATAGATTATGAGGAAACTTATTCCCCTGTGGTGGACGCAACTACATTACGATATTTGATCAGTCTGGCCGTGAAAGAGAAGCTTGATCTGCGCCTAATGGATGTAGTAACTGCGTATCTGTACGGTCCACTGGATAATGAAATTCATATGAGAGTTCCAGAGGGTATTGAGCTCAAAGATAATAAAAATTCTCGAGAACAACATTGTATTAAGCTGAATAAAGCCTTATATGGTTTGAAACAATCAGGTCGAATGTGGTACAACAGATTATCAGAGTACCTAATGAAAGAAGGTTATAAGAACGATCCAATAAGTCCATGTATCTGTGACACCCGTCACCTCCTATATGGAGGACAGCGTGTCACCCCCGACGCGTCATCATACAACAATGTGATACCCGTCTCCCTGACACTAAGGACGACGGGCCACCAACAATATCCCGTAATATAAAAGCCCATAAACCCGACAACTCTCACCCATGCCCAAATAAAATCCGAAAGAAAAGTCCAATAGCACCAAGTCCGTCCAAATATCACATACTTGTTTGTCTCACCTGAAAAGGGGAAGAGTGAGGGCTGAGCGACAGGGGAATCGCTCAGTGAGGTATGGGATGCCACCCCGAAGTCCATGGACCCGGACATAGCACTCCGAATAAATATAATTTAATTATAATGCATGTCAAACACAGTACCTAAAGTACCCAAACAACAAACAATGGTCCTAGCGAGGTGCACACTCGCCGCCCACTAACAGGCAAAAACACTACCGAAAAGGTGCTAGGTTCATACACACACCGAAAAAGTGCTCGGTAACACACGCCCGTAGACGATTTATCGACACTTCCAGTCTACGGCTCAACCGGTCGACTAAAGTTGGCCGTGACCTCCATACAATCCGGCATACAGCAGTCCGACTCTGTATCCGTCTCCAAACAAAAACAATCCTAGCTAAGAATTTACATTAAGTGAAACAATCAATGTTGAATCCTCTAACCCCCTAGTTCCGGTTTATGTAAAGAACCTAAAACTAAACAAGCAATGACAGACTCGATTTCACACAGACGGAACACATTAGAAATAAATTATACTTATTCGAGGTCCTAAGCCGAATAAGAGGAGTTCGGGAATAGACCCTCACCTTAGAAATAGAAAAGTGTTGTCTATGAACTCCAGCTGCTCAAATGGACTCCAAATCTGAAATCAGATCGAAATTTCGAGTTAGAACGCCTTTCGAACGGTTTAAAACGGGTATTTACGGGAAAGTCAACTCGCTGGTCAAAGATTAATTATTTAATTAATTAATTAATTAATTAATTAATTAATTAATTAATCCGGTTTTCCCTAACCGATTTCCAATTGATTTTAACCGACCGGTTTAACCTAACCGAATCAAAATCGATTTAAACCGGTCAAACCACCGGTTGACCGAGTCAACCGAGTTGACTCACTGAGTTGACTCGGCCGAGTTGACCGAGTCGCCGGTGAGTCACCGGTGTCGGTCACCGGCGGCGACGGCGGAGCTGCGGCGGCGGCTTACCGGAAAGTTGGCCGGCGGAGACGGCGGAGCTGCGGCGGCGGACGGTGGTCCGGCGGCGGAGCTGCGGTGGCGACGATTTCCGGCGGCGGCGCGTGCGTTTCACGCGCGCGCGAAGGGCGGTTTTCTGGAGGCGCGTACGGCTTCGTCCGGGCTCCGTTTGAGGCGTGCTTGGTGTCTACGGCTTCGTCTCGACGAGAGGAACACGATGATGGGCTTGGATGCACGAGATTCGCAACGGTTAAGAAGTTATGGTCGATTTACTAAACGGACGAAACTAAGCTTAACTGCATGGCGGTTTCCGGCGATTCTAAGCTGCAGCGAACGGTGGTGACGAGCTCAACGTGGTCTCGAGGCGCGGTGGCTCCGGTGACAACTCAGGTAAGCTGTCTCCCTTCCTCTTCTCTCTCTCTCTCTCTCTCTCTCTTTCTTTCTCTCTCTCTCTCTCTCTCTCTCTCTCTCTCTCTTCTCTTTCTTTTTAAAAAAAACAAGTTGGCCTTTGGAGATACCCTGGGGTTGGGGTCATTACAATTCTCCCCCTTACAAGGAATTCGTCCCCGAATTCAAGTCATAAGCTGACATACACAATGTTATCGTAGAAAAACCTCCAAAACCTCGAATTCTAATCCTCGCTCGGCCTTTCAGGTCTCTCCTGAGTCTTATCTCCCTCCCAACGAACTCGGACAAACACGGTCGCCATTCCCCGAACTGTTTTCTCTTGATGATCCAAAATCTTCAATAGATGATAAGGTCCATAAAATCTTTATGAACTCACTTGACGTCAACTGCAAATAATTATAGCGCCTTCTCAACTTTTGCAATGCTGTCATATGAACCAAGTCCTAGAAGGCTGATATACTGCTGATAAAGTAACTGCAAGCAACTAATCCAATCCACTCCAGTGCAGGATACAATTCCATGTGTCTCGGTTTAAGCTCCTTTATCTGCTGAGTCTTAGGCCCCTCTTGAAATGTCCTTAATTTCAGGTATATTAGGTGCCCATATGTAGCTCCAAATCCTTACGGCGCTTAGCTGCATAAATCTTTTGACGTCATGGGCTTCCGAAAGCCAATCCTTGAGCATGTCCTTTGCTCTACTGTCTCTTGAACTATTAATAGTTCTAACTCATATTGCTCCCCCACTTTGGTCCAACAAAGTGGTATACTATAAGGTCTACCATAAATAACCCTCATATAATAATTTTTTTAATACTCAACAGATAGCTGTCGATGTAGACAAACTCTGGTATGGGTAGATGCTTTCCAAAATTCCATCCCACACAATCTCTGAACATATCCTTTAAGTTCTGAGTAGTCCTCTCTGACTGACAATATGTCAACGGGTGATAAGATGTACCCATATGATCTTTGTCCCAAGTGCCTTCCGAAAGGCTCTCTGAAATGTAGATGTGAACTTCGATTCCCAATCCGATACAATGTTGACATCCATGAAACTTCCCAAACTCAATAATGTAGGTTTGCTCCAATTGATTAGCCCTGATTAACTTCTTAATTACTTAGGAAATGGGCTGACTTGGTAAGTCTATCCATGACTACCCATGTGGCATCCTTTCCACATATGGTGATTTAAAATCCAATAACAATGTCCATAATCACCATGCCTCATTTCTACTCCAGCAAAAGCAAGCTCAAAAATAACATGATAGATGACTGATCCTCTGTTATTGCCATATAACATGTCTGGCACCGCGACGTAATGTAGTTACAAACATCTTCATACTACACCAATTATAGTTAACTCTTCATATCTTTGTACCCTTTGGTCTTCCCGATGGGTAGAGAAACACGAGTGATATGTTTGTTGTAAGATTCCTTTTCTTAACAACTTATCGTCCAACACACAAACTCGGTTTCATTACAAGTATATCCTGCTCAAAGCTGTATGATATCCAATACTCCCAATCTCGATCTGTTCAACCAATCCAGAATGCTAACTTGTGCTTGTGTATCCTCCATAGCAAAACTGCCTGCTCCAAAGTCCCAAGGACATCTGTCTCTCCAGTGATAGTAATGGCACCCAACCTGAGACTAGCAAATCTCCAACTCATGAACCTTCTTGGTTCCTGAGATACAGCTCATACGCCTACCCAAGGCATTTATCACCTGGTTGTCCTTACCAGATAGTATGCGATATCCAGACTATAGCCTGCTACAAACTCAATCCAACTGCACTGTCCAAGTACAAGTTTTTAATAAATGAAGATAAATTCACATTCTAATAATCTCAGAGAATCTGAATTTCCTTCCCGTACAATTACGATTCCAAAACGATAACGCAAATACCACTACAAACAGCCTCTCTGGCGTGATGCATATGAATGACTTAATCCTCATACCTTAATTTAAATCCAATCCAGTATCTGACACATCACAGTAAGCCTCAGCCTCAGTAGAACCCAAAACTGGTGTCTTCATTAGTTGTGCTTCAATTCAGTGAAACTCCTCGACAAAAATCTATCCAGCCACACTTAACGTCTTTACATGTAGACCGCGTCTTTAACATTACTATAACCGGTGAAACCCTGATGAACTTCCAGTAGTACCTATTAACCCAAAAAGAACGGCAGATCTTTGTAGCGCTCTTAGGTTTCGACCTTCCGAAACGGTATTAATCTTCTTGAATCCATCAAAATTCCGCTTCCAAAACCATGTTATCCTAAAATACAACATTCCTCTGCAAGAAGCTACACTTCCTCAACTTAGCGAATAACTGATGCTCTCCAGGCTTATCCAATGCAATCCGCAAAATGCTCACAAATCTCCTTTCTACTCCAAAATAAATCAGGATGTCATCGATGATACAATCGCACACATATCCAAATGTTCACGAAAACGTCATTCATATCTTCATGAATGCAACATGCCTTTGTCGAGCCAAATGGTATCACTGCGTCCCATAATATCCATAATGTATACAAAATTCACATTCAGTAGATACTCTTCAAATATAGTAATCTGATGGTGTTCTGTGCCATGTCAACCTTCAAGAACTATAACTTCCTGTAATAATCCAATAATTCATCAACGCGCGGAAGCGATACTTTATCTTTAATGGTCACTACTTTGTTTGCAAAAAGACAGAAACTCCCACCTTTCGGACAACACGAA
>NC_063447.1:0-93070 GCF_020379485.1 Brassica napus
CCTAAACCCTAAACCCTAAAACTAGAAAACCTAAAAAAGATTATGAAACCCTAAAATAACCCTAAACCCTAAAAATAAAAACCTAACCCTAAAAAAACCTAAAAAATAAAAAAATAAAAAACTAAAAAATAAAAAAAAGAAAACCAAACCCTAAATAAACCCAGACAAATAAAAATAAAAAATATAACCCAAAAAGAAAATAAAAAAAACCCTAAAAAAAGACCTAAAAAAAACCTAAAAAAGAAACCCTAACCCTAAACCCTAAACAAAAACCCTAACCCAAACCCAACCCCAAACCCCAACCCCCAAACCCCAAACCCCAACCCCAAAACCCCAAACCCTATACCCTATACCCTAACCCTATAATACCTATACCCTATACCTACCCTAAACCCTAAACCCTATACCCTATACCCTATAACCCTAAACCCTAAACCCTATACCCTATAACCCTAACCCTATACCCTATACCCTAAACCCTATAAACCCTAAACCCTAAACCCTATAACCCTAACCCTATACCCTATACCCTAAACCCTATACCCTATAACCCTATACCCTATACCCTATAACCCTATACCCTATACCCTATACCCTATAACCCTATACCCTATACCCTATACCCTATAACCCTATACCCTATACCCTATACCCTATACCCTATACCCTATACCCTATACCCTATACCCTAACCCTAAACCCTAAACCCTAAACCCTAAACCCTATACCCTATACCCTATACCCTATACCCTAAACCCTAAACCCTAAACCCTAAACCCTAAACCCTAAACCCTAATTAATCTCAAATGCCCCCTTTATTCTCAAAGGCCACTTTATTCTCAAATTCTCCTTTATTCTCTAATACCCCTTAATATACCCTAAATCTCAAATATCCTTTCGTCTTAAATACTTCTTAATCCCTAATCATAAATACCCGTTATTAATAAATAGTCCTTAATCCCATATACTTCCTAATCTCAAATACTCCTTAATTTCATATACCTTTAAATCTCAAATATCCATAAGCTCATATACCCCTCAATCCCATAACCCATAATCTATAATATCCCCAATCTACAGTACTCCCTAATCCTAATCTATAATAGCCCTATCCAAAATATCCCTTAACCCTAAACGTAGCCCACTTTTTAATAAAAAATGCAATGACTAAAAACTCTGTAACAAATTTTAAAAGGCCAAGAAATTAATAAAATTGACTTAATTATTAAAAAGGCCCAAATGATGCGAACGATAGTTGGGCCTATAAATAGCCCACGTTTTCAAACATTGCAATGACTAAAATCAAGTTTAAAAAGCCTAAAAATTCAAATTTTAACTTAATTATTAGATGAGGACCAAGTGATGCCGGAAATACTAGGGCCGAAAAATAGCCCAAAGTTTTTAAAGTTGCAATGACTAAAACTCTGTAGCAATTTTAAAGGGCCTAGAAATTCAAAAACCCCAAATGATACCAGAAATAAATTGATTTTCAAAGATTTGGGTTACCTGATCAATGGGCTGATCCCGACGACTTTTATATAGGCAGGCCCAAGCTATAAAAAGCAGATGCTTGCCTTGCGTCACAATCCGTTTCGATTCGACTGCAACACATTCCGTTCTCGGGATTCCTTCGGAACTGAATTTCTCTGATTTGGATACACACGCGTAAGAAAGACGCGACTGAATTTTAGAAACAAAACCCAAAAAATGTAAAATTTAATTCGTAAAATAAGAAACCACGTACTCTGTATCTCTATGGATTAGGTTAAATGCAATCTCAATGAATCTTCCGTCCCGAAGCGTGATCGTCGTCGGCCTTCTCGATTCGCATGGCGAAACACCACCATTGCAAACTTCAGGATGTTGATATTGATGATTATCAGCGAAAAAAGTATATATTATCATCAAGGAAACAAAGCAATCAAGAGATCGTGGCTCCGTAAAAGATAAATTACAAGCGGTGACGACTTAAACGAATGACCGAGTACCTCTTTCGATGGTGGATTTTGCTTTAACGAGCGAGAGAGACGAGTGCAGGTAAAGTAGAGGGGAAATTTGAATTTGATGAATAAGAGCCGTTGGTTGAATGGGATTCATCCATCCATAGGAGCGCGTCTGAAAATGCATCCGGATACGGAGTATCGAAACGGATCCTAACTAAATCTCTTTTCTTGAAATACGTATATGTAAGCCGGAAATAATTGAACCCTTATTTATCTATCTAAACGAAAATGGTCCAAGCCCATTAAATTTTTTTGTGATAAATAATCAAAGCGAGAATAGTTGAGTCAGGCCAATTTATATTCAGCTTTTGCTAAAATACGTAGATAATAAAATGGTTTCGTGCTAAATGGGTTCACTAACGGAAGTTAGGATCTGTAGATAAGGGTGACCAATTAAGTTCGGATTTTGGCTCATTTATCTTTTTTAAAATATGTACACCGAACTAAGAAAGAACGACGTAGATTTACAGCATAAAAGCTGCGGTTATCATTACAAATCAACCGCGAAATTTATTAGGTGTCTGGAGATAAAAATCACGTCTGCTGTATCAAGCCTCTTCCAGAGCTTTTATGATGTCTTTCTGCTTATTACAAGCAAAACATGAAACCAGCATCACACAATTAATAGTATATAAGACGATTTGAATAAGAAAAGAGAGAGAGTGCATACCTCGATGGAAAGGGGTGTAACCATCGTGCCGTAACGATCAATCACTATGCCATCTTTGCTGACCAAGAATTTGGTGAAGTTCCACTTAATTCTGGAACCTAGAAAAGTGGGTTTGCTTGCCTTAAGGAACTTGTAGAGTGGTGCTGCGTTTTGACCGTTTACACGTACCTAATCCCACATTAACACACACTTGGTCAGATATATAACCCATTATCAATCAATCAGAGCTAGTAACTGTTGAACCACATATTGATTTATGTTTACACTTGATCTAAACATACCACAATCAAGTCGTAGCTGCTTAACATAACTAAAAGATGAATAAAACTTGAGGAGGAAGTAACCACCGGAAACAAAACAAAACAAAAAATAAAGAAAGAGGATATTTTTATAGACATACCTACCTTTTGGAAAACAGGATATTCGGCCTGAAACCGCGTACAAGCGAACTCATGAGCCTCTTGACTCGTGCCGGGCTCTTGGTAAAGAAACTGGTTGCAAGGGAACGCCAAGATCTCAAACCCTGATATACATAATAGAGCGAACATGCATGACAGCATGAGCGAGCTTGCAAGTTGCAACTGCATAACAAAAGCTCTAACTTAAGTTAATTTAAATGAAAAAGACCTTGGTCCTTGTATTTCCGGTAAAGTTCGGTGAGCTGGGTATAATTGGATTCGGTGAAGCCGCTGTTTGTACAAACCAAAGGATTAGCCTATCAATCACTAATAAATTAAAGATAGAAAACGTAATGGCAGAGAGAAAATGAGATGAACCATTTGGAAGCAACATTGACAAGGAGGAGGACTTTCCCTTGGTATATGCTCAAATTCACGTCCTTGCCGGAGCTATCCTGTCGAAACAATAATTAATCAAAATAATCAGAGAGACAATATTCAAGCTAAACACAAAGGTTACCTTGACGGTGAATTGATGGACGGATCTCTCGGGAACCGAAACAGAAGCACCCATCTCTCTCTCTCTCTCTCTCTCTCTCTCTCTCTCTCTCTCTCTCTCTCTCTCTCTCTCTTTCGAAAATGAAAAACAAGGAGAGCGCAACCTTTTATTTATGGCCTTTTTCCGAGCGGGACTCCGCTTTTTCCTCTCTGTGGCACTTCATTACATGAAGTTTTGCCTTTCATTAGAAATAATCCAAGATAGTTGAACCGTGTATACTATATTCCCATTATTATATTACTATGCATGTACGAGGATGTCTACTCAATCAATTCCACCTCCAAAATAGCATCAGAAACTATTTAACTGTAACACTATTACAAGAGAATGAAGAATATACATCATATACTCCAAGCTGAAAATCCACATAACCAAATAATGTTGACAAACAAAATAAACAAGATCATAAAGATTCTAAAATATTCTCAATCTCTACACCTGCTCTCTCTCTCTCTCTTACCATCTTATCACCCTCTCTGCTTTGCATGAGGTTCTGTCTGGTTCCAAAAGAAACAACATATCATCATATGTACACACTCACTTTACTTCCATTACTACCCTTTCTCTTTTCTAGATTAGAGCCACATCACCTCTGTGTTTTTCCTTCTAGCTTTCACACCACCCTTTACTACTCTTTCCGTCTCTCTCAAGTTTCTCTAGTCATGACCTCTCTGATGCCACATGCCTGGATCCGTATACCAATAAATTATTTTCGGGTTTACCGCCAGTGATTCCTTACTCCATTATAAATGCCCAATAAACTTCAAATGTCAGAAGAGACATATACCACGATTCCAGTAATTAAAGGTAAAATATCAATATCCTGGGACACAATCTTAAGAAATAGTATGACTCACTAGAAGATGAGTAATTAACTGCCTTTTCATGTCTCTAAGGGTTGTTCATTCCAAGCAAGAGTGGATTTCCAGATAAACAGAAAAGTACTTCAAGAGGACAAGGAGGGAGCATAAACGTCTCAAACTTCCTTACCTCTCATTCCAACTGGAACTGACAAAAAAAAAACTCATTTATGTCAGCCTTAGGCCTAATAAACAATGGGTCACCATATGGCACATTTATGTCGAAGTATTTAGGCTCAATTTAACCCATTTACTATGGTCTTTTGCATTGTCGGTTTTGTTATGAATGCTTCCTTTACATAGGGCTATGTCTCTGGATTTATTCTTGTCACGAAAATACTTTATATAAAAGCAAAATGGGTCAAGCCCAAGTCCAAAGAAATAAAAACGTTAGCCCACTACAGAGCTCGTTACAGAATGATGAAGAGCCTCTTTGCCGATAGAGTCCGAAAGAGAATTTTCCAATCTAGGGATATGAGAGAAAGATAGAGAGGTGAATCCAGATGAGATTGATTGTATATCGCTGATGATTCCAATCAACTCTTTTCTCTGGATCCTGCCGTTGATTGCTCCGATGAGCGTTGTACTGTCTGAGAAGACGTTGAGGTTGATGAAGCCTAGCTCCTTAGCCGCTTATATGGCTGCTCGCACTGCTAAAGCTTCTGCAACTAGAGGGGATGAGATGAACTCTTGTGTGGAGGATCCTATTATCGTCCTGGATACTTGGGGACCTGAAAAGTTCCATGCTAACCCTGCCTTGTTCCTCGTCTTGTTCCAGGCTGCGTCTGTTTTGCATGAGATCGAGTTATTCCTGAGGGGAACCGTTGTCGATCTGTTGTTCTTGTTGTTCTTCGTTAGAGCTCTTCCAGGTAAGGGGTTGCTTTTGATCATTTTATCTTGGGCTTGATTCCATTCCAGTGCTAAGCGTAGACCTGTTGTGGCAGTTTCCTCAGGTGTGATCTCCTTTGAGTCGAAGATAAGGGCGTTTCGTGATGTCCAAAGAAACCAGAGAACCCAAGGAAGGATGGAGCCCACGATCCCAGTTGGCAGTAAACAGACGGCATCCTTAAAGCGCAACAGTGCCTCTTTGAAATCCATACCTGCAGCTATGTGAACTGCATTTCTTAGCGGTATGCTCTTCCACACTTCCACTGCAAAAGGACAGGCGAAGAAGATATGCATTTTAGTCTCTTGCTCATTGCACCTTGTGCAGTTTGTAGCTGATAAGATTCCTCTCTTTTGAAGGTTTTCCCCCAAGGGAAGCGCATTGTTGATGATGGACCAGAAGAAGAGTCTCAGTTTCGGTGAGCATTTGTGTCTCCACACCTCGCTGATCCAATTAAAACTGTCATCAGTGTTCGTTGATTGCTGTTTGGCCTTTTTGGATGCAGAGAAATAACCCGATCGTGTGGAGTAGGTTCCTGTTGGTAGGGGTTGCCAAATAAATCTGTCTTCCATTCCGCTTCTACTCGGATGTAGGCTCATGATCTTTGTTGAAAGCTCAGGTAAGAATTTTTCAATCCTTTCTCTGTTCCAATTTAGGTCATCTGTTAGGAGATCCGAGACCATTAGATCCATACCTTCCTCTTGAATAGGTCCATAGGGTTTAACATTGTCGTCTAGGGAGATCCATGAGTCCTTCCAGACTGCGGTTGTCTGTCCATTACCAATGGCCTTTCCAATGTTGTCTTTTAGGAGGTCTCTCCCAAAAAGGATACTTCTCCATCCATGTGAGCAAGCACTTGGTAGATTTGTATCTAGGAAGCCTTGTCTCTGACAGTATTTTCCTTTTAGGATTCTAGCTAGTTGACAATCAGGGACCGTGATGATTCTCCATGTCAGTTTAGCCAGTAACGCTTGATTGAACAACTGAATGTCCCTTAGTCCCAATCCTCCCATAGCTTTTGGATTAGTCAAACGATCCCAAGAGACCCAGCACATCTTTTTTGTACCATCAGACCCATCCCACCAGAATCTTGTTAACACCGTTTGTATTCGTTTGCAGAGACTTATTGGGATTTGGAAACAGCTCATTGTGTACGTTGGTATCGCTTGGAGTACTGCTTTTAGTAGAGTTAACTTCCCTGCTCTACTGAGGAAGCGTGTTGAGCAGCTCAGGGATCTTTGGCGTATGCGGTCCACAATAGAGGTAAATAAGTCTCTCTTCCTTCTTCCAAAGTGTTCTGGCAGACCCAGATATTTGCCTAAGCCTCCTACTTTATTGATTCCCAGGATCGCTTTTGCTGTAGTCTTGACTTCCTCCGGGGTTTTTGAATAGAAGGTAATGGAGGATTTGAGCTTGTTTATCTTCTGTCCTGAGGCCTTGCCATATTCTGAGAGTATTTGTACCAATTTCTCACAACTTGTACGGTTTGCTTCATCTGCCAAGCTCTTGCTACTCTGATCCCTTGGAGTGTTCCATCTCTCTCAGCCTTTCTACATAGTCCTGTCAAGACCTCTCCACACAGAATGAAGATATAGGGCGACAGTGGATCTCCTTGGCGAATTCCTCGGTGAGGTATTACATTGCCATAAACTGAATCATTCACTAGATAGGAGTATGATACCGTTGTTATACACTGCATGATCCAGTTTATCCAACTAGCATCGAACCCTAGCCGTTTTAGGACTGTAGATATAAAGTGTCATTCAACCCGATCGTACGCCTTGGACATATCAGTCTTCACTGCCATTGTGCATTTCTTCTCTGCTTTCGAGTTCTTTAGAAAATGTAGCACTTCGTGAGTAATAAGTACGTTGTCTGAAATCGTACGTCCTGGGATGAAAGCTGATTGATTCTCAGAAATGATAGATGCTAGAACCGGTTTGAGCCTTAAAGATAGTAGCTTTGAAATAATCTTGTAGTAGACATTGCATAATGCAATAGGTCTGTACTCCTCTATTCTCTTTGCTGTTGTTATTTTGGGAATCAGTCTGACCACTGTTTTGTTGATTGACTGTGCGAGGGTCCCTGTGATGAAGAAGCTTCTGATTTCCTCTACAACTGCTGGCCCTACCGTCTCCCAGTTGGCTTTAAAGAAACAGGCTGAGAAGCCGTCTGGCCCCGGTGCCTTGTCAGGGTGGATAGCTAAAGTAGCTTCTTTGATCTCCTGAGCTGATGGGATAGCCCTCAGCTTCTCGTTTTGGTCACGAGATACACAGGGCTTCAGTGCTTTTGCTACCGTCTGTGAGCTGTCAAAATTTGTGGCCGTGAAGAGGGTAGAGTAGTAGTTGCAAATAACCTCAGAGATTTGTTCTTCCTCATAAAAAGGTACTCCTTCCTCATTCTCTAAAACTGACATTCGATTCTTGGCTTTTCTTCCTTTCGTAGTAGCATGAAAATAACATGTGTTTGAATCTCCCAACGTTAACCACAATTGTCTACTTCTTTGTTTCCAGAAATTCTCTTCAGCTTTATACAGATGGAGTAGTTTTTTATTGATCTCTCGAATAAGGTCCTCATCTGCTGTTGGGGCTGACATAGCCTCCTCCAGATTATGTTTTAAAACTTCCAAGGCCTTGCTGCTATTCTCATGGTGCTCTTTACTCCATACGCAAATGGATTTTCTGCATTTTGCCAGTCTGTGTTCCACCTGAAGGTGTGCGTGCCTGTTCCAAACATCTTTGACCAGTTGTTTGATTTCCAGATTGTCTTTTAACCTTCTGTCGAATCTAAACAGTTTGTTTCCTCTTTTCTGTGTAGTATCGAGGAAGGAGAGGAGCGGTCTGTGATCCGAGCCTTCGAATCTGAGATACTGACTTCTACAGGCTGGATACAGTTCTGTCCACTCACTATTACTGATAGCTCTGTCCAGGCGGCACCGCACCAGATGTGAGTGTCTCTGACCTCTCCAAGAAAGGAAACTGCCTGAGAATTTTAGATCAAATAGGTCGTTTGTAGATAGAAAGGATCTGAACGCACTGAAAGTCCCTTCTGCCCTGACTGGTCCTCCACACTTCTCACTATTGTCCACAATTTCGTTGAAATCTCCTGTGAGGAACCAGGGTTCACCTGGGGTTGATTGTAGATTTGATATTTCATTCCAAACATGTAGGCGTTTTGTGTGATCCGGTTCACCGTAGACAAAAGTAGCATGAAAGGTTTTCCCTTTGTAGGAGATAGATGTATCAATGAAGTCCTTTGATGATTTATTAACTCTCAGCTCTATGTCCTGTCTCCAGGTTAGGAATAAACCACCTCCACCATTCTGTTGTGGGGGTACCGCAAGGTAGTTGTCAGAGTTGAACCACTGGAGCTCTTTACGAATCATCTCCGTGGGGTTTTTGGTCTCGCATAGGAATATAATGTCAGGAGCATTCTTCTTCTGAATCTCCTTCAGCCGCTGGACTGTTGTGGGATTCCCCAAACCGCAACAGTTCCAGCTCAGTACTACTAAGGACCCGGGCGTGGAGAGGCCCGAAAATCCGGGTTCCTCTTCTTGATTGCTGGAATAAGCTAGACAGGTGGGTTCGTGTGAGAGGAGGCTGCCCCATTTGAGTTGGTATATGCTTGAGCTGATCTTTGCTTAGCTATGATGGGTGCATTTCTCTCTGAGGGACCCGCCTCCATACTAGGTGAGTTCAGAATTTGCGATAGCTTTCGCTTCTTTGAACTGGCTCCTCTGAGAATATTTGGGCTATAGCGCAGGGGACTTCGTCTTGCAGCTCTGGCGGATCTTCTTCTTATTTTAATTAAGGTATCACGTGATGGTTCCTCTTCTTCCTGATTTTGACATAAATTGACAGGTTCTTCTATCAGGTCTTCCTCTGTCGCATTAGAACTTACTATGAGTGATCTGATTCTTGTAGGTCTCTCACTTGTGTCTCCCGGATTATCTTGTTCCACCATCTGCGGCTGTTCATTGCAAAGTCTCTCCAGAGCCACTTCCTCTTCTACCCTGGAAGGGGTGCTGTATAAAGCCAAAGGGTCTGGGAGGAGGGCTGCTCGCATTACTTCTTTCTTTGGTTATGTATTTCACAATGTATTCCCTCCTCGTGTATGATATAGAATTTCAGTTGACCAAAAAAAAAGATCATTTTACGTAGCTAGGAGTGCATCGTGGGAGGCCAAACGGAGGAAAAAAGTGTTGTGGTGGAGCTTAACTATGTCCACAGAAAATTCTTCCAAGCCCTCATCATGCAGAATAATGCGGGTAAAATTTTGATCTGACCAATATTCCTTAAGAAAAAGCATGATGCTCCCACAATCCTATTAGTATCGTATTTTCTTTACAAACAACTCTTGGTACCTAACCTACCACTTCAAGTTGAGGGCCAAATCAAGAAGGGCTTCAACTTGACGGATGGTTCGCTTCTTCTCTTGTTGCTTCAACTTACGTGCTATCGCTTCAGGGTCTCCTTTCTTACCAGCTTCCTCCTCGTCTTCCTCTATTAATCTCACTTCATGCAGCAATGCATCAACTTCTCTTACAAAGTCTACTCTCAGAAGGGTGTTGTCTGTCTCAACGAGCGACCGTAACGGTCCTTGATGCTGCAAACACAGTGTATTTGATTCATTTTTTTGGCGCAAAGGTAAGCAAGACAACAAGGAAAAGAAAAAAGGACAAAAGGGAGGCACCATATCAATGTCGAAACCGGGTGGCATTAGAATGCTGAAGGGGTCTTCCCGTGGGAATGTCTCAGCCATTCGTTTTCTGCAGTCTTTCAGCCAAGCATCGTCTCCAAAGCCATCATGCATGTTTAGAAGATCATTCAGCAGCTTCATCGCAGGACTTGCTTGCCGTTTTAAGATCTCTGTCTGAAATGAGCCAAATATATAAGGATTCACTTTCAACCCAATTACCTGGAGGGAGACCTAATTCTAAGTTAAAAGTTTAATGACACAACAAGGATCACGAAGAGCAGGACAGCTTCGAAAGTTAAATGATGTGTAGCATCAGCAGCAACTAAAGCAAGATTTTGTATAGAAAAACAGAAAAACATACCTCGACTCTTCTATACAAGAGATCAAGACTTCTTATAGCGTCCTTCTCGTCCTGAAGGAGGACACAATACAAGACCACACATGTCTGATTAGGCAAAAACAAAAATTGAAACGCAGGTGACAAGGAATATATGTATCTTCTTACATCACGGCGAGCGAGGTCAAGGCGGTTCCATATGATCATGAGAACAAGCTCGTCCAGTTCTCCTTTCTCAGCAGCTTCTTCAATTCTCTGTAACAAAATTATCCTAATAATCCAATCAGAGATAAATCTAACTGCTAACTACTTGCTGTTTCTGTTAGTTTTTTAAAGTATTTAACCTCTTCGACTTCCTCAGCAGCAGTGATGAAGCTGGAGACGAGCTTTCTAGCTTTCCTCAAGTCTTCCTCAGGAAATTCCTTCAACCTCAAACCGATTTCACGGTACTCTTCAATCTTTCTCTCTTCCTCTTCTTCTTCCTCCCGCTGCATCCACCGCAATTCTTTCGTCTTCTCCCTCTGCCGAGCTTGTCATTCCGGTTTTTTTGGTGGACGTTGTTTCCATATCAGATTTGTTTCAACCATCGGACAGTCATCACAGATTAACTATAACCACCGGAAATTAACACAAAACGTTTGACAAAGTCTTAGCAAGAGATGCTGGAAGAAATCTGATATAGTTTCCAGAAACTGCACTTCGATGGGCGTGAAAACACAAACAAAACATGTTTTTGTTTTGATATTTCTCTCACGACCACTCTCAAAATACTTTACTGGAATTATGAATCAAAAAGAAATTAAATAAGGGGGCACGAGAGCCACCGACAAATGTCGGTGACCCCAAAAACAATCAATAGAACTGGAAAATTGCAAAGAGGAGGGCTACTGAAAATCACCCTCGAGAGAGAAAAGACGGTTTAGGAACTAGGAATGACTTTTATATTTATTAAAATATTTATTCGAGTTGGTTTCAAAGCTCTTATTTTTTATTATGCTTTTATTTCTGAGGTTCTGGTTCCAGAAGAAAAACATATCATATGTACATACTCACTTCGTCAACAACCCTTTACTTCCACTACTAGCCTATCTCTTTTCTAAATTAGAGCCACATCACGTCGGTGTTTTTCCTGCTAGCTTTCACACCACCCTTTACTACTTTCCGTCTCTCTCAAGTTTCTCTAGTCATGACCTCTCTAATGCCACATGCCTGGATCCGTAAATCAACAAATTATTTTCGGTTTTGTCGTCAGTGATTCTTTACTCCATTATTAAATCCCCAATAAACTTCAACTGGCAGAAGACACATATGCCACGATTCCAGTAAAGGTAAATATAATATCTTGGGACACAATCTTATGAAATAGTATGTTATGTATGATGACTCACTAGAAGATGAGTAAATAACTGCTTTTCATGTCTCTCTCTGCAAGAGTGGATTTCCAGATAAACAGAAAAAATACTTCAAAAAGCCAAGGAGCATAAACGTTTCCTTACCTCTCAATCCAAGTGGAACAGATCCTTCCAAAAAAAACTCTCACTTGTTTCGGTCTTTAGGCCTAATATGGTATTTTTCCTTTTGAACAAATTTTATTTACTATGGTATTTTGCATTGTCGGTTTTGTTATGAATGCTTCCTTTACATAGGGCTATGTCTTTGGATTTATTCTTCTTTCTCTGGTTATGTATTTCACAATGTATTCCCTCCTCGTGTATGATATAGAATTTCAGTTGACCAAAAAAAAAGATCATTTTACGTAGCTAGGAGTGCATCGTGGGAGGCCAAACGGAGGAAAAAAGTGTTGTGGTGGAGCTTAACTATGTCCACAGAAAATTCTTCCAAGCCCTCATCATGCAGAATAATGCGGGTAAAATTTTGATCTGACCAATATTCCTTAAGAAAAAGCATGATGCTCCCGCAATCCTATTAGTATCGTATTTTCTTTACAAACAACTCTTGGTACCTAACCTACCACTTCAAGTTGAGGGCCAAATCAAGAAGGGCTTCAACTTGACGGATGGTTCGCTTCTTCTCTTGCTGCTTCAACTTACGTGCTATCGCTTCAGGGTCTCCTTTCTTACCAGCTTCCTCCTCGTCTTCCTCTATTAATCTCACTTCATGCAGCAATGCATCAACTTCTCTTACAAAGTCTACTCTCAGAAGGGTGTTGTCTGTCTCAACGAGCGACCGTAACGGTCCTTGATGCTGCAAACACAGTGTATTTGATTCATTTTTTTTGGCGCTAAGGTAAGCAAGACAACAAGGAAAAGAAAAAAGGACAAAAGGGAGGCACCATATCAATGTCGAAACCGGGTGGCATTAGAATGCTGAAGGGGTCTTCCCGTGGGAATGTCTCAGCCATTCGTTTTCTGCAGTCTTTCAGCCAAGCATCGTCTCCAAAGCCATCATGCATGTTTAGAAGATCATTCAGCAGCTTCATCGCAGGACTTGCTTGCCGTTTTAAGATCTCTGTCTGAAATGAGCCAAATATATAAGGATTCACTTTCAACCCAATTACCTGGAGGGAGACCTAATTCTAAGTTAAAAGTTTAATGACACAACAAGGATCACGAAGAGCAGGACAGCTTCGAAAGTTAAATGATGTGTAGCATCAGCAGCAACTAAAGCAAGATTTTGTATAGAAAAACAGAAAAACATACCTCGACTCTTCTATACAAGAGATCAAGACTTCTTATAGCGTCCTTCTCGTCCTGAAGGAGGACACAATACAAGACCACACATGTCTGATTAGGCAAAAACAAAAATTGAAACGCAGGTGACAGGGAATATATGTATCTTCTTACATCACGGCGAGCGAGGTCAAGGCGGTTCCATATGATCATGAGAACAAGCTCGTCCAGTTCTCCTTTCTCAGCAGCTTCTTCAATTCTCTGTAACAAAATTATCCTAATAATCCAATCAGAGATGAAATCTAACTGCTAACTACTTGATGTTTCTGTTAGTTTTTTAGAGTATTTAACCTCTTCGACTTCCTCAGCAGCAGTGATGAAGCTGGAGACGAGCTTTCTAGCTTTCCTCAAGTCTTCCTCAGGAAATTCCTTCAACCTCAAACCGATTTCACGGTACTCTTCAATCTTTCTCTCTTCCTCTTCTTCTTCCTCCCGCTGCATCCGCCGCAATTCTTTCGTCTTCTCCCTCTGCCGAGCTTGCCATTCCTGTCATCATGAAAAAAACTCATACCGATAAATTCAAAAAGAAATACGGAGAAATTCAGATTGAATTACAACAACATACATACATCATCATAATACTCCGGTGGCATTCCTTCTAGAAGCACTTCTTCTTCTTCTTTTTTCCCCGAGCATCTCTTCTTCTTGTGAATTTTACTGATAACCGAGTCAGAAGAATTTAGTAGAGAATGAAAACTCATTTGAAGCAGGAAGAAGGGCACATACCTGAGGGCTCTGTAGTCGTCGTATTCTTCTTCAAGGCTACCCTAGCGGAAACAGGCCGACGACTAAACAGAGGAGATGCTAACGTTAGCACCAATGACGTCGACGACATGTTCACTAACGTGATAATACATTAAGTAAATGGATTTGGAATTTCTTTTTTACATAGATGACAATCTCTTTTTCTCTGGTAGTCTATACATATAAATATATGTGTGTTTTGGAATTTGGTGTTGTTAGAAGTGGAAGCAAATGGATTGGTGTGAATCACACCGTGTGATTAAGAATATAATCACTGTTTGCTTTTGGGGAATTCCATGGCTGTAATGTAGTTTCAGGTAAGCACATATGATTCTCATAAGTTTATCTCATTCCTAATTGTCAATATCTACGAACATCAGAAACGAAAGAAAGAGAGAGAGAGAGAGAGAGAGAGAGAGAGTGGTTTTTAATCATCTGACAGAATAAACTAAATGTCTTTGTAACAGACAAAACTAATGAATCGTTAGTGACATGAATTTGGAGCTAAGCTACTTTAGATACTCCATGCCTTCATCATGCACTGACATTTATATACTCTTTTTGCTTCTCTGATGGTGTAAGGAGCAAACTCAACAACATAGAGAAGTCAACATAGGAGCAAACCGAAAACCAAATGGGTGTACATGAACATATAGAATACGAATTTATACCAAAAATATTATTAGCTAGTTAAGTTAAGGTGCAATTAAAAATCTCCACAGATTAGAAGCAAAATGATATATTTCCATTTTTTTTTATAATAATAATTATTATTATTAATAGATTATTATTGGATGTGAGCAGAATAATAGATTTGATGGCTAGTTGGGAGACCTTATGCTCACTTAACTGTCTCCCTCCCGCTGGTATCACTTCGGGGTCTCTGATCCCATGGGTCCTCTGGTCGATATGGAAAGCTCGAAACAAATTTGTATTTGAAGGACACTCTGCGTCTCCTGAGGACACCCTCTCGGCGGCCATAGCCTTAGCTCGGGAATGGAGTCAGGACGTGACGAAAGAAAGCCCAAATGCTCTTAGATCGCCTCCTCAACAAATCCCATCCCCGCCTGGAACGGTTGTTGTTCGGTCTGACGCAGCCTGGTCCTCTGTTTCGAAGAAAGCAGGTCTTGGATGGGTTATACTCGATGAAGCAGAGACTAACTCCTTCCAGTCTTCAGCGAGCCCAGTGCTTTCCCCACTTGCAGCAGAGGGTTTGGCTCTTCGCGAGGCAGTGAAACACTGCAGAGGAGAGGGACGGAATCGGACCTCCTTCGAGCTGGACTCAGCTCAACTAGTGAAAGCTCTCAACTCTGGACCCCCTTCCAAGGAGCTCTATTGCATTACCGCTGATGTTAACTACTTTATCTCAGCTTTTGAATTTGTCTCCTTTGTTTGGATACCTCGTGAGAGGAATTCCATGGCAGATTGCCTTGCCAAAGATGCATTGAATGTATCAGAACAAGAGGTTGGTGGTGCTTTCATAGCTCCCAACTAACTACTTTGGTTTAAATTAATGAATTGGTGTTTCAAAAAAAAAAGATTATGAGGTAGGCATGAATGGACCCTTTTTGTTTCCTCTTTCTCTTGTTAACAGAACCAACACAAAGCCCTGAATCGATAAGTTCTATAGGCCGGCCCATGAGTTGGTGCATATAAAGTCGGAAGGAAACCTTAAGCAAGAAGTTAAGCTAAAGATCGAGAACTGAGGGTAGGGAAGATGTTTAACTACAAGGCAGCGCCTAAGTACGCGAATGCTAAAACGGCGGTGTGGTGGGACATGAACGGCTGTCCGGTTCCAGAAGGTTATGATGCTGGTCGGGTTCGGCCGAGTATAGAAGGGGCGCTGAAGGAGTTGGGATACTATGGTCCTGTAACCATCACTGCCATGGGCGACCTGGCGGAAGCACATGCTCACTTCCTGCAAAGGCTCTCTTCCACTGGAATCGTTGTTCAACACGCCATCAACGGTTAGTTAATTTATCCTCCTCTTGAATTTTTAATTAAGTTTTTTGGAAGTTTTGTGGATTCTTCAAACTTGTCCTTTCACAGCTTGGTTAGCCACACTCGTTTTCAATGATTTGATGGAATTCAAAAGAAATAATCCACCACCAGCTACAATAATGCTCATATCCGATGAGTTGGACGGCAAATTGAATTTCCCTCTTGGCCGGAATCAACAAATTCAAAGTGGATACAACCTTGTTCTGGCGAGTTCATGTGGTGGGTCTATGTATCGTCTCCACCATACTGCAGATTGGCGCTGGAAAACCCTACTGGAGGCGGCGGCATATTCAGTGTCTCAGGACACAACAACAAGTTATGTTCTTCGGAAATGCAGTTCGTGGGGCGATTCCTTTACCTTGTCGTCATTTGTTTGCAGAGCATGCAAATTTACTGGCCTAAGCGTTGCAAGTTTCACCAGTCATCTCTCCACTGAAGAACATAAAAAGACGGTAAGTTCACCCTCCTTCCTCGTGCTTGCTTCTTGTATCAAATACATTGTCTAACTATTTGAATTGATTTCTCAACAGGACAAGGAGGAGAAGGAGAACTTCAGTGTGCCAGACTTCTCACCTTTCATAACAGTAAAGGCAAGTTTTAACTACTACTTAGTATGTTTTTTTTTTTTTTTTTTTTTTTTTTTTTTTTCTTTCTGTCTGACAGTTGTTGGTTTATTGACGTTTTTAGATGAACGACCAAGCCGCGCCTGAGTACGTGAATTCTAAAACGGCTGTGTGGTGGGACATGGACACCTGCCCACTTCCCGATGGTTACGATGCTCGCCGGGTCCGCCCAAGTATAGAAGGGGCCTTGAAGGATTTGGGATACTATGGTCCTGTAACCATCAATGCCATGGGCAACCTGGAAAATGCACATCCTCACGTCCTCCAAGGGCTCTCTTCCACTGGAATCCTTCTTCAACACACCAGTTTGTTATTTATCCTCCTGAATTTATTTTTTTTTTTATTTTATTTTTTTTTAGTAACTTTGGTTTCTTCAACTGTCCTTTTCCTTTGTTCATACAGCTAGGGTACGCTCATATATTTATCATGATTTGAGTATGTTCAAAGTTGATAATCCACCACCAGCTACAATAATGCTCATATCTGATCAAGTGGAACCCGTGTTGTCTATCTTCCTTTCTCTGGATCATCAAAAGAGTTACTACAACCTTGTTCTGGCACGTACATTTACTCCTCCGAGTATGTCACGTCTCTGCCATACTGCAGAGTGGCTCTGGCAAACCCTACTGGCTAGGTCTCCGGAGACAACAAGTTGTGTTCTTCGCAACTCTGCCTCGTCATTTCTTTGCGGATCATGCAACTTTACTGCCCTAAGCGTTACAGATTTCAGCAGGCATCTCTCCTCTGAAGAACATAAAAAAGAAGTAAGTTCATCCCTCATCTCTCTCTTACTTGCTTGCATCAGTTTGCATTTTTCTTTGTCTAAACTATTTGAGAGTTTCTCAACAGGAGTTTTTTTCTATCAAGTCTAGCCTGCCAGAGGACAGTGACGAGGGCGAGGAATCAATGGCAAAGGCAAGTTTTAATTGTAATTGGTTTTAATTGGTTTTCACAGTCCAAGCATCATCTCTCCAAAATACTCATTTCTTCAAAACAATTGTTGCAGATTCCAAAGCGAAAACGTTCGAGGAAGAAAAAGCATTCCGGATGACTCATGTACTTCTTTTTAATAGGCGTCCCCTCCCGGCGTGGCCGCCCATGATAATCTTAAGCCTTCAACAAAGATAAATGGTTGCACGAGTAGATCAGTTTTTATTTTATTTCCCGTTTCTGTCTTTTGTGTTCCCAGGGATGATTTGATTTGAGGAGGACTCGTTTGAAGTTCATTTTTATATGGATTGCAATGGATAATTTATGTATTTCAAAAATCTCTGTTTGATAAATTACACCTCGACTATACTTGTCTTGTACTTAGTTTGTCCCTTCCTAATTATATAAACTGTTCAACAGTGGCCTCCTTCCTTCAAAGAAGGATATTGCGTGGGGAACTTCTGGTGATAACTGTCAACCGAAAATAGTTTCTGCAAAAAAACATTTTTTTAGAGAAGTCCAAAAATAAAAATTTCTTCCCATAAATAAATCCAGATATTCAGATCCAGATATGCATGACAAAAAGAGCATTTTCTTGAGGCCTTTAGCCTGATTGCCTGTGGTTATACCGATATGGTTCTTAGCTATTATCTTTCCGTTCTTCGGTCCAATCAATTCAGCTGTTGGTGCTCTTCTGGTTAGCTTTACCGTCTATATCAACCTTGCCCTCGCACACATGCTCACTTACCGATCTGCTTCCACTCGTCAGGTTTGCTTTTACAGATCTTCTCTCTTTAACTAGCGACATATATAAAACTCAAACTTAAATATCGAAATATTGGATCAGAGCAGCACCATCTTCCAACCTCCTCCTGCTTAGGAAGCTGGCAACTCAATCAACCATTTATCACCTGTGGAAACAGAGAAACAATCTGATTCACAACCAGATATCCTTACCGGCCACAACACTCTTCCACAACATCGACAGAGAGCTGAGAAACATCATCTCAGCAAAGAGACATAGAAAGCGTTTTCACTCCCCCAAGGTTTTATGGTTGAGATAAAGGAAACTTAGTAGGTTTAAAATGTGGTTCATCTTGTTTTTTATTTCTTTTTTGCCAAGATGGATCAGGTTTAAGTTATTGCTCTTGTAAGAACTTCTAATCATCAATTGATATTTACAATTTAGCAAAAAAATATCGAAACTACAAATGGTTTACATTTTGCGCTATAACATGATTAAGATATTATAACATCTTACATGCATAGACGCAAAACATTATCGTAGATTGATTGAAAACAATGGTTTACATTTACAAATGTTACCTATAATCAAAATAATTCTCCTAATGATGTGCAATTATTAAATAATTCTATAGTTAGAAATATTGGCATTGGAGGGTATAAAGGTCTTATTCAAGAAGGATATATAGGGTTCACTGAAGATGAGATCATCACCCACATTTTTTACTGACGTTCCCTCCAAAAATTTTTTTTAACAACTTGAATTTATTAATTTACATATACCATGATAAAACATCAAATAACATAAGAAACAATAACTAAGAAACAATAAATCTGAAGAAAAACTCGAAAATGTTGTAAATATAGGGTTTAGAGACTGAATATTTTTCTGTGTTTTATTAATGAATCATAAGGTTCCTTATATAGGGATTACAAAGAGTAGATAAAAGGAAAGTATTCAAAACCTAATCCAACAGGAAATAGGAAAACTAAAGATAACAAGGAAAAGGAAAGCGTCATAATCCTAAGACGGTCTAAACCGACCGTCTCTCTCTCCTCGGACGACCGATTCTCTCTCCTCTTGGTCACGGCCGCGGCTGGGCCTAGATGTGGCCGACGGGCTTTCTCCTCTTGTCTTGGTTAATGGCAATCCACTCCATGATTTATAACACTCCCCATTAGATGCCATAACCATACAGGATTTGTAGTACGCTTCATGTTGCCTCATTAAAACCTTATCAGGAAAACCCAGTGGGACAAAACCATGATGAAGGAAAAAGAGTACAACACACACTACTCCCCCTGATGTGAACCTCAGTGTCGGTTATACATTCTACGCATCTTGGTGCGTGATATTTCCTATATGTATAGGATGGGAGTAATCGACAAGTTTCATTACTGAACCGTAATTAGACCACTTTGACCTCTCGGATCGTTTCTCATGTCCTTTGACATCGAGTGTCCCGGTAAAGCATATGTGCTAAGCAATGTGAATCACATTGTCCTCGGAGATCACTATTGGGTCTTTGCAAATTGTGTTTGCATGTGTCCATGGTCTAGACGTGTTTGTCTACTGTCAAACTCTTTTCTTTGACCATTATAATCACCATCGACCATGTATCAATCTGGTCGATCTATGTTCGAGTCATAGACCTCGTCCATACGTGTCCACTACTTGTCTCATGAGTGTTCAAATCATTACTGTGAGTTTACAATCTCTAATTATGGCTCTGTGGCCGAACACTCTCATGGATGTGGACATCGATTTCTTTGCCTTAGGTAATGCCGTATTCATTATTCTTTGCATTCCTATCTTGATGATGATGGTGTCTCATGACCTTAGTTGATGTGGATCATATCACACGCTAAGTATACATTATTAGGTCATGGACTTCGGCTTTCACGAGTTTATGGACTACAATACTTTATATCCAACAGATAAGGATAGATTAAACATCTCCTCTTATCCTTACGACAAAACTTTGTGGAGTTTATACAGCAGCAGACCGTTCTGCTATGCCGGATCCTTAAGGGATCTGATTGTCGGATTGCAACCTGATGGTTGATCTTTTCTACTAGCCCGTGATCAAGAAGAAAGGCTGGACACCTTAAGCTGAAGGGCTGGACACATTTTATGGCCGATGGGCTTAAGAGCCGGACGCCGTTTAGCAGAAGGGGCCGGACGCTTTTAGCTGAAAGCCGGATGCCATTTAACTTAAGGGCTAGACGTCTTTAGTCGAAGGACCGGACGCCTACAGATACGTTATGTATCAGTCTACTAACCTCCTTTAGGTTTAGTACAAACATAAGGGATTTCAAATGTATATGGACTGTTATTGGATTGTCTTTTATACAACTCCAAGATCATGCGTGATCGCTTTCTTTTACATATTATATGCAGCTGCTTTTCAGTCCATGAATCAGCTTAGGAACAAAGCTGTTCTTTCAATTTTATCCAGTGATCCATATGCTGCTTTACTACATCATTGTATCTAATTCTTTCTTATGACCAGACCATTTTCAATTTCGAAAATTCTGTAGCAGCATCCACCACATGGGAGTTTATCTCCTTATAATTTGTTTCTTTGATCTCTGTGAGTACCTTGTGTAACAAGCTATAATCAAATGCTGTTAATAGGAAAACATGAACACCTTTACATCATGTACATCTCTCACGGTTTCTTTACTTCTCACAGGATCCATCTATTTCACTGGTTTATAGGATGGCGTTTCTGTATATATGTATATGGCCAATACGCCCATCACTTTCTTTAGATACTTTGAACCTCCACGTTTTATCTTTTCTAATCTCTATGATCTTTCATGATTTGTATGAGTACTCTTTCGTGGGTTCATGATCCTCGTTCATCTCTTTATGTTCAAGTGCTATAACTTTATGTATCTTTATACAAATGTGTGTGTGTGTCGACACTTTCATGTGGTTCCATTATGTTCCAGACATGATCTATAGATTTGAGATCTTATTATTCAGGACCTTTGTTACCTAGTAGCTTGGCGTCCCAAGACTACATGGTTTGGTACCTTAGATGTGTAGCTGCGCAGCCTTTTCTCAATGTCTGTTTGGTTTCTAGTATGATCTCGGATCTATCATCCCATACACCATTCTTTTCTATCCGAGATCCCTTTATCTTATGGAACACTTGGCCTATCTTGTATAGACTCTATAGCAACTTGACTATGTCTCTTCTAGGACATTCATTTGGTGCTAAGCTGGTTAGTCATTTCTCGGGTCAGTGTCTGGCATTTCGATTAGCATCTCAATTAGCTATCTTTATAATCTTTCTTTGGACGTCTTAAATCATAATCTCTAGTCCGAGGATCTTTGCCAAGACAATGATGGTTAAAACCATTCTTATCATTCTTTTATCCAGCTTATAATCTTTCTCCTTTAATGTTTGGATAGACGGATGCAATCCGTGTACTTGGCCACAATCCGATCACCCATTTTGGCTCAAGTTTTCTTTATAAATCGTGGAAGAAAGTAATACTCCTATCTAACATATATTCCCAATCCTCTTTTGAGGTTCCATCTTAGACGGCACATATATGTATGTGGTGGTTTATTCAAAATCTCTTAAGATGGTATATGTCTGGTTATATGACCCGTATTCAATCTGAGATGGGACTATCTATGCTCATTAATATGGTCTGATGCATATTATCATTCTATACATGTAAATCATAATGTCCTCAAGCTTATAGACTTTATAGTCTTATCCTTATAGGTAATGGCTTACATGGCCGATATCTTATAGGTAATAGCTTACTTGGTCGAATCCTTATAGGTAATGGAACGTGTGCGGCCAAGCCTGCACTATGCGGCCAAATCATGACCAAGTCACGGCCGAGCCGTTTATTCTCATGGCCTCTTTGGTTTGGCCGTTTGTATCATAGCCTCTACGGCCGAGGAATGGTCATTTATGGCCGAGCCATATAACTTGGTCTTTGACCATAATGGTACACGAACTTGTAGTATTGATCATGGGTTTATCCTCCCTCCCCCTCATGACTATACTATAAGGTCGTGGTGCTTGGGACAATTAAGCCTAATGAGTTTCCCTTTGTGTACATGTTTCACAACGTGAGATCTTTTACGGGATAACTCTGTGGCTTTTCAATCTTTGCATCAAGTTTAGACTTTAGGATGACTAATCCTATCATCCCATATAGTGTAAAATTTCGTGGTGTTATCTCAATATGGTTACCACATCTCTTGCCTCTTTATCATACTGATCTGTAGCATAGTTTTGATCAGTAGAGATCATAGGTATAGTCTCGACCACTCTCTTTCAAGGTCTTAGGCGTTTTTCTTCTTCAAATCTAAAGGAACTTGTTTCCTTCCTTACCCATTGTTTCTACTTGGAAACCATACATTATAACTTCAATGGGTTACATGTTCTTTTGGGTGTGTATAATGCCTTTTAAGGCAATGCCTTAGCCATAGTTTCTTTACTATGCTTACTATACCCATTCATGATTTCTTACTTGGTTTTATGTCCTTTAGGCAACTCTTTAAAATCATTTATATGTTCAAGTAAGATCAGGCAAGACAATGAATTCAAAACCAATTCCATTGTATATATAAAATCGTGAAACATCAAGTAGGTTAAAAGCAAATCACAAAACAAAGACTTTAAAATAAAATGTCGAGATCCCTCTTAGTTAAATAGATAAGCCGGCCTGTCCATCTATAGCATTGGACACGGCTGCCTTGGATTCATCTTGATCCATTTCCTCAGGATATTTCATCTCACTGCTTTTCTTTAGTACCTTGTCATTCTCAATCACCGTTAGGCAAGAGACCAGATCATTGTAAGTGGTAGAACCTCTTTCTATGTAGATATGTTTTGACAACAAATCTTCTGGATGGAATGTGGAGTATGTCTTGAATAGACAATCATTATCTGTTACCTCTTTTCCACATAATCTCAGTTGGTACACGACCCTGGACAAGGCAAAGTGAAACTCGGCCACTGTCTCAAAGTCTTGGAATCTGAGACTCATCCATTCATGTTTGACCTTTGGTAATGATACCATAGTGTATCTGGACTTTAATTCTGTCCAAAGGTCACGAGGATTCTTGATATGGAAATACTGATTTTTCAGTTACTCAGTGAGATGATGGCTCATAATAGTTATGGCTCATAACTTTTCACTTTCAATTTCATCATTTCTTTCAATGATACATTTCCCGAGTCCTCTAGACTTCAGGGCAATTGAAGTGTTCATTTCTCATTCTAGATAATTATCTCCAAAGAGATTTAGAATGGCATAATCCATGGGTTCAAATCTCGGCATCTGAAATCATATTATCAATCAATTCATTGATTTAGAATTCTTGCAACCAATTTAAATAATCAGTGCATATGATTTCATAAGTCTATCTATGATACTTAGGCCATACGGCTTTTTCATTTGTGATGCTTATACCTCACGGCCATTATAAGATACAACGATCTTAAGGATCGGATCATAATGCTATCCGGTTTATAAAATCATCCGGATACTAGGCCACACGGTCACTTTGATATGCACTAAGCCACACGGCTTTTAATCAATCAAGGGCACAAGGCCGCAAGTGTGAGCAATGGATTAGGCCACACGGCCATATACAAAACAGGATCTAAATGTATTCAATCTTATTTCTTAGTTGCATATCTATTAGGTTTTAGAATTAAATAATTTAGCAACCTAACTCTCATTCAATATGTAAATTCTTTAAATCAATTTTTCAAGCTTTAAGTAATGAGAGATTTAAGGTTTCAAGGCCTTTAGGAATTTCAAACGAGATTAAGGGTTTCAAGGCCTTAAGGATTTCGAATTTTGAGATTAGATCTATCAATCCTAAAATCTCAGATCAATCAATCAAACAATCAAACAATTTAGAAACCTCAATGATCAATACATCAGATGAAGTCAAAACCGATTTAAGCTTTTAGGGTTTCTAGGGTATTTCGAAAACTTTGATCTTTGATCATGGGGATTTGATTTGAGATTCAAAAACCTTTAAGGTTCTGATTTTAATTGATCAATGGATCAATCTCGAATTTATGGTTTAGGGGATCAGACTTATTCGAACTCCGATTTACTCATTTAGGGTTTGATCTATTTGTCCTTAGGCTTTCATCTTAGAGATTAGTTTTAGGGTTTCAATCTTTACAAAACAACCAGGTTCGATTCATGTTCTCAGATTAAGTCTGTACCTTTGTTTTGCAGGTCTGAACCGGACCACCAAAGATCAGAGACGAGCTGAGACGAACGGACGCGGAACGGCTCCTATCGGGTCGCGTTGCCGAGAGCTATCGCGAGCTTGTTTCTTCTCGCGGACGGTTGCGTCTGGTCAGGGATTTGGTCTGAGCTGGACGCAAGCTGAGCTGAGGCTGAGGACGTTGATCACGGACAGGGAACGTCTGAAGCTAAGCTTGATCAGAGTTGAGCTTGATCGGAGTTTGCAAGCCGGAACGCAAGCAAGAACAATTTAGGGTTCTTCGGGATTAGATCTTTGCACCAACTCCTCTTCGCTCATGAAATAAAAACAAGGAGTATTAGATTACATGAACACCATAATCTGAACGAGATATCATCAAACAACTAAGGTATGATAAACTTATCTTTCACAGGATTTGAATTTGGCTAGAAAATCATGTTGGTTCGGATTAGGGTTCCAAAGACCAAGACGGCGCCGTGTATGTTTCTGTGAGTGTGGGCGCGTCTGAGATCGGTTCGATGAACGGTTTGCACTGATGGATTCGTCTCGTCAAGAACTTCAATTTTATATGTGGCTCGTCGTCTGGTTCCTCAGGGTTTGAGAGATAGATCGATTTTAAGTTGCGCCTGATTTAGGGTTTATGTGTGACGGATTTTAGGTTAGGTTTAGGGGTTTTTCTTTCTCAGAGTTTTGGAGTCTATCGTGCTGATAACGTGTTGTAAATAGAGGGTTTAGAAACTGAATATTTCTCTGTGTTTTATTAATGAATCATAAGGTTCCTTATATAGGGATTACAAAGAGTAGATAAAAGGAAAGTATCCAAAACCTAATCCAACAGGAAATAGGAAAACTAAAGATAACAAGGAAAAGGAAAACGTCATAATCCTAAGACGGTCTAAACCGACCGTCTCTCTCTCCTCGGACGACCGACTCTCTCTCCTCTTGGTCACGGCCGCGGCTGGGCCTAGATGTGGCCGACGGACTTTCTCCTCTTGTCTTGGTTAATGGCAATCCACTCCATGATTTATAACAGAAAAGACGATTTTCTTCAAAGATTTTGGATTTGTACGATCTTTGCATCTTTGTCGCATGAACACTGATTCTCTTTTTTATATTACATTGGCCTTCTTCCAATATAGATCTCTATATATTTTTCCGTTTAAAATCCAATATACTGATTCAACCATAAGAAATAATAATTGGAAATGCCATTTTTTAACGATTGTAAAAATATTGCCATACAACAAAGAGATCACATCTTCTATTATGTATTGCCATCTTCTCCACAAAGTCACTATATTTTGATACCAAATATATTGTATCAAAATATGAATGTTGAAACTCTTTTCCTTGGACGACACCCAAGACTGTCCCGCTGAAGAACTGTGACGAGCAGCTTCACTAAAACCCTGACAACAGAAGATCCAACCGTTGAAATCCAAATCCCTTCGGTGAACCTTTAACACACTGACTGAAGAAGCTTCCCACAAAATATCAGCCCGATCAAGTTCCGTTTGATCCTCCAAAACCAGATAACTTGTTGAGCAATCCCTGAAACGCATTCAAGTGATCCGTCATCAGAGTCCCCTCCTGAAACCTCAGCTCAATCAACTTCTTGATCATGTACATCTTGTTGTTTCCGGTCTTTCTAGCATATAACTGCTCCAGCTTCTTCCACAAAGAACGAGCATCAGTCTCAGTCTCAATATGATGCAACACATTATCATCTACCCACAGCCTTATCAACCCACACATTTGGCGATGCTGCAGCTTCCACTCTTCATGTGTCTTCTTCTCAGGTTTCTGCTCCTCGAAGACTGGAACATGGAATTCTTTAACAAAGAGCAAATCCTCCATCTTGCCCTTCCATAGATGATAGTTAGCACCATTCAAGCTTATCATCATGTTCATATTTTCCATCTTTCACACAAGCAAATAATAACCCAAAGTTATCAAAACCAAAGCTCTAAAACCAGAAGCTCTGATACCACTCTGATGGGGAAAGTCACACGGCACAGCGAAAATACTAAAGGTCGTGTTCCCCTGACCTTGTGTGAACCTGTGACGAAAATACTTCGACGATGGCAGAATATAGTATAAGCAGAAACATAAATGAGACAATCACTTTTTACGTGGAAAACCTCCTCGATGTGAGAAGGAAAAACCACGGGACCATAGTCCACTCAACAATCCACTATATAAATGTTTGTGAGTACAACCACGTCCTCCCTGTTCAACAGCCTGAACAGAACAGAGACACTAGCTTCAAAGAGCTATCTCCAACACAAACAACAACAACAAGAAAGCAACACAAAGCTTCAAAACCGACAGCATCCAAACGACCTCAGCTCACAAGGATTCCGGAAACCAGAGACTAATCTCACCGTACAAATCCAAAATACACAAGTCAACAACACCTCTGCCAAATTTCAGCTCAAGAAGAGAAGATCTCACCGTCGGATTTACCAAACACCCAAAACTGTCCCGCTGAAGAACTGTGACGACCAGCTTCACTAAAACCCAGACAACAGATGATCCAACCGTTGAAATCCAAATCCCTTCGGTGAACCTTTAACACACTGACTGAAGAAGCTTCCCACAAAATATCAGCCCGGTCAAGTTCCGTTTGATCCTCTAAAACCAGTCTTGAAATAGCCTGACGAGTTTTCTCTTCCTTCTCTCTTCTTTCTCTCTTTTGTCTCTCTCTCTAAACTCTATTATTATGAGTATACAGTGAAAAGGGTCATGAGAATTATTATGTCTCATGCCCACTTAGTTCTCTCCATCTAGGAGGGACCCAACAAAATCAAGAAGGGCTTCAACTTGACGGATGGTTCGCTTCTTCTCTTGCTGCTTCAACTTACGTGCTATCGCTTCAGGGTCTCCTTTCTTACCAGCTTCCTCCTCGTCTTCCTCTATTAATCTCACTTCATGCAGCAATGCATCAACTTCTCTTACAAAGTCTACTCTCAGAAGGGTGTTGTCTGTCTCAACGAGTGACCGTAACGGTACTTGATGCTGCAAACACAGTGTATTTGATTCATTTTTTTTGGCGCTAAGGTAAGCAAGACAACAAGGAAAAGAAAAAAGGACAAAAGGGAGGCACCATATCAATGTCGAAACCGGGTGGCATTAGAATGCTGAAGGGGTCTTCCCGTGGGAATGTCTCAGCCATTCGTTTTCTGCAGTCTTTCAGCCAAGCATCGTCTCCAAAGCCATCATGCATGTTTAGAAGATCATTCAGCAGCTTCATCGCAGGACTTGCTTGCCGTTTTAAGATCTCTGTCTGAAATGAGCCAAATATATAAGGATTCACTTTCAACCCAATTACCTGGAGGGAGACCTAATTCTAAGTTAAAAGTTTAATGACACAACAAGGATCACGAAGAGCAGGACAGCTTCGAAAGTTAAATGATGTGTAGCATCAGCAGCAACTAAAGCAAGATTTTGTATAGAAAAACAGAAAAACATACCTCGACTCTTCTATACAAGAGATCAAGACTTCTTATAGCGTCCTTCTCGTCCTGAAGGAGGACACAATACAAGACCACACATGTCTGATTAGGCAAAAACAAAAATTGAAACGCAGGTGACAAGGAATATATGTATCTTCTTACATCACGGCGAGCGAGGTCAAGGCGGTTCCATATGATCATGAGAACAAGCTCGTCCAGTTCTCCTTTCTCAGCAGCTTCTTCAATTCTCTGTAACAAAATTATCCTAATAATCCAATCAGAGATAAATCTAACTGCTAACTACTTGCTGTTTCTGTTAGTTTTTTAAAGTATTTAACCTCTTCGACTTCCTCAGCAGCAGTGATGAAGCTGGAGACGAGCTTTCTAGCTTTCCTCAAGTCTTCCTCAGGAAATTCCTTCAACCTCAAACGGATTTCACGGTACTCTTCAATCTTTCTCTCTTCCTCTTCTTCTTCCTCCCGCTGCATCCACCGCAATTCTTTCGTCTTCTCCCTCTGCCGAGCTTGCCATTCCGGTTTTTTTGGTGGACGTTGTTTCCATATCAGATTTGTTTCAACCATCGGACAGTCATCACAGATTAACTATAACCACCGGAAATTAACACAAAACGTTTGACAAAGTCTTAGCAAGAGATGCTGGAAGAAATCTGATATAGTTTCCAGAAACTGCACTTCGATGGGCGTGAAAACACAAACAAAACATGTTTTTGTTTTGATATTTCTCTCACGACCACTCTCAAAATACTTTACTGGAATTATGAATCAAAAAGAAATTAAATAAGGGGGCACGAGAGCCACCGACAAATGTCGGTGACCCCAAAAACAATCAATAGAACTGGAAAATTGCAAAGAGGAGGGCTACTGAAAATCACCCTCGAGAGAGAAAAGACGGTTTAGGAACTAGGAATGACTTTTATATTTATTAAAATATTTATTCGAGTTGGTTTCAAAGCTCTTATTTTTTATTATGCTTTTATTTCTGAGGTTCTGGTTCCAGAAGAAAAACATATCATATGTACATACTCACTTCGTCAACAACCCTTTACTTCCACTACTAGCCTATCTCTTTTCTAAATTAGAGCCACATCACGTCGGTGTTTTTCCTGCTAGCTTTCACACCACCCTTTACTACTTTCCGTCTCTCTCAAGTTTCTCTAGTCATGACCTCTCTAATGCCACATGCCTGGATCCGTAAATCAACAAATTATTTTCGGTTTTGTCGTCAGTGATTCTTTACTCCATTATTAAATCCCCAATAAACTTCAACTGGCAGAAGACACATATGCCACGATTCCAGTAAAGGTAAATATAATATCTTGGGACACAATCTTATGAAATAGTATGTTATGTATGATGACTCACTAGAAGATGAGTAAATAACTGCTTTTCATGTCTCTCTCTGCAAGAGTGGATTTCCAGATAAACAGAAAAAATACTTCAAAAAGCCAAGGAGCATAAACGTTTCCTTACCTCTCAATCCAAGTGGAACAGATCCTTCCAAAAAAACTCTCACTTGTTTCGGTCTTTAGGCCTAATATGGTATTTTTCCTTTTGAACAAATTTTATTTACTATGGTATTTTGCATTGTCGGTTTTGTTATGAATGCTTCCTTTACATAGGGCTATGTCTTTGGATTTATTCTTCTTTCTCTGGTTATGTATTTCACAATGTATTCCCTCCTCGTGTATGATATAGAATTTCAGTTGACCAAAAAAAAAGATCATTTTACGTAGCTAGGAGTGCATCGTGGGAGGCCAAACGGAGGAAAAAAGTGTTGTGGTGGAGCTTAACTATGTCCACAGAAAATTCTTCCAAGCCCTCATCATGCAGAATAATGCGGGTAAAATTTTGATCTGACCAATATTCCTTAAGAAAAAGCATGATGCTCCCGCAATCCTATTAGTATCGTATTTTCTTTACAAACAACTCTTGGTACCTAACCTACCACTTCAAGTTGAGGGCCAAATCAAGAAGGGCTTCAACTTGACGGATGGTTCGCTTCTTCTCTTGCTGCTTCAACTTACGTGCTATCGCTTCAGGGTCTCCTTTCTTACCAGCTTCCTCCTCGTCTTCCTCTATTAATCTCACTTCATGCAGCAATGCATCAACTTCTCTTACAAAGTCTACTCTCAGAAGGGTGTTGTCTGTCTCAACGAGCGACCGTAACGGTCCTTGATGCTGCAAACACAGTGTATTTGATTCATTTTTTTTGGCGCTAAGGTAAGCAAGACAACAAGGAAAAGAAAAAAGGACAAAAGGGAGGCACCATATCAATGTCGAAACCGGGTGGCATTAGAATGCTGAAGGGGTCTTCCCGTGGGAATGTCTCAGCCATTCGTTTTCTGCAGTCTTTCAGCCAAGCATCGTCTCCAAAGCCATCATGCATGTTTAGAAGATCATTCAGCAGCTTCATCGCAGGACTTGCTTGCCGTTTTAAGATCTCTGTCTGAAATGAGCCAAATATATAAGGATTCACTTTCAACCCAATTACCTGGAGGGAGACCTAATTCTAAGTTAAAAGTTTAATGACACAACAAGGATCACGAAGAGCAGGACAGCTTCGAAAGTTAAATGATGTGTAGCATCAGCAGCAACTAAAGCAAGATTTTGTATAGAAAAACAGAAAAACATACCTCGACTCTTCTATACAAGAGATCAAGACTTCTTATAGCGTCCTTCTCGTCCTGAAGGAGGACACAATACAAGACCACACATGTCTGATTAGGCAAAAACAAAAATTGAAACGCAGGTGACAGGGAATATATGTATCTTCTTACATCACGGCGAGCGAGGTCAAGGCGGTTCCATATGATCATGAGAACAAGCTCGTCCAGTTCTCCTTTCTCAGCAGCTTCTTCAATTCTCTGTAACAAAATTATCCTAATAATCCAATCAGAGATGAAATCTAACTGCTAACTACTTGATGTTTCTGTTAGTTTTTTAGAGTATTTAACCTCTTCGACTTCCTCAGCAGCAGTGATGAAGCTGGAGACGAGCTTTCTAGCTTTCCTCAAGTCTTCCTCAGGAAATTCCTTCAACCTCAAACCGATTTCACGGTACTCTTCAATCTTTCTCTCTTCCTCTTCTTCTTCCTCCCGCTGCATCCGCCGCAATTCTTTCGTCTTCTCCCTCTGCCGAGCTTGCCATTCCTGTCATCATCAAAAACTCTAAATTCAGATTCAAACAACAAAAAGGCACCAACATACATACATACATACATCATCATAATACTCCGGTGGCATTCCTTCTAGAAGCACTTCTTCTTTCCCCGAGCATCTTCTTCTGAATTTTACTGATACATCATACCGTAGAATTTAGTAAGAGAGCGAACTGATTTGAAGCAGGAAGGACAGACCTGAGGGCTCTGTAGTCATCGTCTTCTTCTTCAAGGCGGAACTGAACAGAGGAGGTGCTATCGTTAGTACCAACGACGTCGACGCCATGGTCCTCGAGCTTCGACTCCGCCTCCGTAATCCTCTTCTAAATGTTAAACTTTAACCCGACCCGAGTCGGAGTCTATTATCTATCACATTCACTCCCCTTAGTTTTAAATTTCTCAAATAATACCCCCGTTAATGTAATCTGTCACATTTTACTTCCCTTACTAGTTTCAATTTCTCAAATTAAACCACCTTAGGCCGTAGTGAGAGTAATATAATCAATCTACCACATTTATAGTTTCCTACTTCACAATTTAAGCCCCCGCCTAGTAGTGGATTGTGCGAACGATGTTACTCAAAATGTTATATAACATACGCTAATTTGAAAAATACAAGTGATGATCACAGTTTCGATATAAACCCATGAGTTGAGAGAGAGACGTAAAGCTAAAGTTGATGGCAAGTCTCGACAATGAGTTCGGTAGCTGTACCCATAGTCCCAAGGCCGCCGGCACATAGTAGAGCGAGAGCCAAGTCTTGCTCATTCCATTGCCTCAGACTTTTGCTTAGCCTCTTTATCACTTCCACATCCACCTCTAGCACCCAAGCCGGCGTGCATTGCACCATCAGGCTCACAAAGCCAGTTACGTAAGCTTGCCATGTGGCCCAGTCGCAACCTAGCGATATCTTCCCTTCCAAAGCACTCACCACGAACTCCAAATGCAGCCACAGAACCCTTGGCCGACGTTTTGAGGCAGGAGATGACGAGTCCACTCCCCAAGCGAATGCACTGCTCAGGATTGCAAAGTAGGCCAACGCATAGCCTCTTAGCATCGGTACCATACCTCCCAACTCGTCTTCTTCTCCGTGAACTGAGATGAACCAAGATGGTAATGTCTCCTTGATCAGAGCCTGAACCAGATTCAGGCCACCGGAGATCCACACCAACGAGGCTCCCAGTGAAGCTGCCAGTTTAACACGCGTCATCGCCTGAGAGAGTGAAACCTGTCCAACCCCATACCTCAGACCATCTTTCGTTTTCTTCAGTTTCTCCGTGGTGGCGATGCTCTTCACAGAGAACATCAGAAGGGAGAGAATTTCTTCTGTCAGGAACATGACGTCTCTGATTGATCGGTGCACTTTTATGTACAAGATTCCTGGTGCAGCTGTTGAGATTCCACCAGAGTAAAGAGACCCAAATCCATGGCCAAGGAGTGCGCCCACTCCCCCATAGCTGCAGAGTTGGGAGGTCGGCGTTAGACTAAGAGTGCAAGTGAAGCAGCTTCTGAGGAGCTGTATAACAGCATCGCTGTTGTGGTGGAACACAGTTCTGGACGCTGAGAAGATAAGAAAGTCGCTCCAGCGCTTCACTTTCTGGGTCCACAGCGATGTCACAATCGGCATGCAGGGCCAGGGGCAAGCGGCAGCAAGGGCGTCCAAGGCCGGTCCGACAAGCACAAGGAAGCGCTCTGTTGCTTTTTCGAGCTTATAGGTTATAGTGAGGCTGACAAGTGCAGCGAGAGGCAAGGGAAGTGTAGCCGCAGAGATTCCATCTGCAAAGACGGAGGTGTTTCAACAATTAGAGTTTAAGCAGCGTAATCATTGTTTTCACTTGTTCTACCGTGTAATTTTATAGATATGAAAATTGTTTATAGGTATAAGGCTACGCAAAGACCCCCCGGGAACATGTTGTCAGGGATTGCCGTGACCGTATATATGCGAAAATCACAGAACCGGCGAATATATATTGTCGTGAGCGAGAAGAAAAAGCATTACCTGCTGGAAGCCTTGGGACGTCAACGCCAGTAGCTGCTAAGATCAACTCTATCTGTTGCTCAACGCTTGCTAAATTTGCTGCAGGACTAGGCCAATCAGTTCCGTTCATGGAAACTGGCTTCCACAGACCTCGTGTTACTTCCGAAGAAAAATAGCTAACCATGGTTCCTAGTGTTGCTGGCAGAAAATCGGCAAGGGTTTTAAGACCTGAAAGAAGTCAAAGGGACAGATTTAGATCATGCCCCACCTAGTATTAGCTGCTTTTTGGAACATAGTTTATTGTGCATCAATAGAGTTGGCTCTAAGATAGCATGTAATATAATGCTGGTGACCGTCAGATTTAGGTGATCCCCTTGTCAAAATTGGTTTTATTAAGGTGTCAATTTCTATAGGTTCAGGAGGATGGAGAAACCTGTTGCTAATTCCCGGGGAGAGAGTGATCCATGAGCACAGGCAGTAAGAGCAGCATCAAGCACAAACGGGGCCGCTTCCAAGATATCCCATGCAGGTATCTTGAGTTGATCGGAAGAGTCGTCCACCCCAGAAGTAGATAAACTACTGCTTCCTGAAGATGGAGTTAGTGACTGACTACCACCTTTATTTGTCTTCTTGAACATCATGCTAAGTAGGGAATCAACAATGTGATGCACTGGGCTTCCGGTCTTTAGTTCAGATAGAATCGAAGCCATGCATTCCTGATGCTGCCGATACCACTGTTTCAGTCTGGGGAATGAATCCATGAAGATGGGATCCACAGAGATATCTACGACTTTTGAAAATCTTCGACGTGCCATGCGGTCCTTTGGGGACTTTCCAAAACATTCTAAACGGCAGTTTCTCACTAGCAAAAGATATTCAGGGCTTGATTGAGGGCCCACCGGCGGAACATCTCCCAAGACATAATCTAGTGGTGGGTGGTCAAATCTCCATAACCTTAGAAGAAGTATAAATGCAGTGGAGAAAACAGCATGAGAGGAGATTACTTCGCCAGTTGGGAGAGTCCACGTGATGTTCGGAATGCCAGAGCCAAATGCTTCACAGATTGGCATCAAAGCACCAGCTAGCAAGGGGACCTGGCAAACAACACCATAAATACAATTTGATCGAAAGAAGCACCTTCTTATTTATTGTCAGGTAACATAAGTTAAATAACATGAAAATAGGTTAAAGTCAACAAACCTACCACACCGTGCAATGAGAAAATCTGAACACAATCTACGGGTGATATCCCTACAAGAAGAACGTTAAGAAATGGGGCACAGTTGATAAGATGGCTATAACTCCCAGAAATATTAGCTGGCGCCTGAGGCGAGAGTAAAGTTACGATGAAGATGATAACATGCTCCTGAAATTAATCAGAGAAAGGGTCAAACATAAAAGATGAGGAGGCTCCAGAAAGAAGATCTCAGTGGACCAATTTGCAATACAGAGAACTATCTAGAAAATGCAGATCACAGATACAGAATTGAAATGCCAAACATACCTGTATGCTCCAACCCCGAAATAGAGATGCCCCACAGAGAATAGAAGCCGCAGCTATCTTCTCATCTTCTGAACCAGTAGTTGCAACCTCGTAAATCTTTTCGATCTCTGCTAAGCTTCCATCATATTAATGTGATTAATTTCAGTTGCCTTACAAGTTACAACTGAGAAAGTTAACTAAAAAGGCGAGCTCCGCTTATGGAGTCTTGGAAGCAGACGATAATCTAGGTAAGAAAACATGCACTGCTATAAAATATGTTTCTCCGACTAATACCCCCTTTAACCAATTACCTAAAGAGAAACATAAACAAAGATCGATCATAGATTTTAACATACCTAGAAGCTGGAGTTGTGATTAGTGAATTTGTCAATGATGGTGTTAGAGAAGAACCCTTCATCACTAGAGACCAACAAGAAACATTTCCGGCGATACCTTGAGGCACTTGATTGGTTCCCCCATTTACGAACCCCGGCCAGAGATATGCAGATGTGTCCAACAGATTTCTGGAGATACAAGCTTCCACTACCAGATGGCGCATGTTACCAGCTGTGCCAATTACAAACCAATCACATTCAACAAGAAAGCTAAAAGTTCAAAATGATAAAGAATAACAAGCCAACAATAATGGGACAGAGAGACTACTAATAAACAACCCAAATGAATAACTTGAAACCGTCAAAACACCACATAAAACCAGAGCAGATAAACACACAGAGAAAAAAAAACAACTTCCGAGTTAATAAGGAAAACCGCACTCTTGGTGAGAGTTCAAAACCAGAATGCTGGCGCAAAATAACATTGAGAGAGTAGATGGCAAATTTACTTACAGCAGCCACTTGCAGATTCGTTCATGCTTGTATTTTCGTAAGATCCACTACCATTTGTAATGCCGGAAATGGACATAACTGCTTTAGCAGCAGCTTGATTAGCAACCGACTGTACCGAAATGGGTGGTGTCAGCAAGCTTTCATAATCACCAAGTTGTTGTAAGCTATTGACTAATCCCTGTCGGCATTTTCCTTTTTTCTCTTTCCACTGGTTGCTTGGGCTAGATGCACTTTGATCAATCCACTGACTTTCTTCTTCTTCAATGATGTTGGCAACAGCAAGTGGAGTGACGGATAGCAATACACAAAGAAAAGTGTCGGTGCGGGGCACAGGACCCTCGATTGGATCTCTTTCCTTCAAATTACAACATATTGGTCAATTAAAGATACTGCATAAGGCGCAACATTGTCACTATATGACCTTCTAATTATGAATCTTGTATAAGTTTTATTGTGAAACGTAATTTGGTGCTTCACATATGTTACTACTTATTTCAGATCCATGAAGTAGCGCAGACATTGATTCTCCTAGAAGCCCTAAGACAAGAACAACCTATTCTAGGAGGCTAGGAGCTTAAAATTCTTAGTAGTTGCTCAGAATAGATCCTTACCCTTTGCACAAGGCGTAAGGCTGCTAGCCATAGAGCAAGAAAGGCATCATGCCATGTTGTACTATTAACTGCCTGCAGTGCTTTTACAAGACCTGCAGATATTTTCTTATGTTCAAATAAAAGCACATAATAATAGGTATGTAGATATTTACGAGAGGAGAAATGCAAGAAGGACAAATAGAGATAAATGTACTAGCACCAGTTAGATTTTCGACAGCGCTGGCCGCTGCAGCTTGTGTTCCATCCATTATGTCTTCGAAGAAAAGATCAATGGGCAGCCAGAGTGCAGAACCGCTAGTCCCATGATGCTGACTAGTCAATGCTAAGATAGAACCAGAGGAAAGAAGCGCATGGAATTCTCCTCGGGGGATTGTCTTGCTCTCCCTTTCCAGGAATTTACTTGTATGAGACGCCAAGTATGTAAGGGCTTCTGGATTGATATGTTTCGAGTTCCTCACTAGCAATGATTTGGTTGTCAGCACTCTGAAACGCTGACTGAAATCTTCCCAATGGGTTGGCCTGAAGAGAGAGAAAGAAAGGTTAGAGGGCTTGATTGAGAAAGATGTGAAGAAGTTGTTACATTTCAATTATTTTTCACCAAGCGAGCAGAGTCCAGGACAAGAGAAAAAAATAAGGGGGTGCAGTTAAAGGTCGTACATGTTTTGACTAGCCAGGTGAAGAATCCTCGAAGTTACTTCATTCTGCAAAAGAAATTGGATTAGGGTGATAGCCATTTCAGTGTTGGCTTTCTCTAGTAGACCATGGTTGTCATTTCTCTTAAGCAGCCCATCAATTTCCATGTCGTGGGGCCAATTAGAGCTCTTATTAGAAGTTAGTTCTAAAAGCCCTTCATCGTCTAGGGAAGCATCAACTAGTTGCCAGACAATGGAGAAGACAAAAGCAAGGAGAATACTTCCGGGTTCATGATTTGGTAAACCAAAGATTTCAGAAAGATGGAGGATATCATCGATGGAATTCATTGTCCTGTTCATTTCAAAATTTGAAAGGAGTAAGCATTGAGAGGTCTAAGAAAAGTAATTATGATTGCTCAGACAAAAAAAAAAGAAAGAAGGGAAAAGGCTGTATGAGTGCAACATTTAAGCAAAACCGATATAAATTGAGGAAAAGGAAGGAACCTGTGATATCCTGAACCTCTAATTAGAGGCATGAGGGAGAATGCATGTCTCTTTAGGAGTTCCAAATAGAGCCTATAGGCAGCGGGATGATGCTTTCTGTTTGGGATTACCCTAAATATATCCATACCAAAAAAGAATTAACAAAGACGGTCATGAGACTGTTTCAAGCGAAAGAAGTAGAGAGATACAACAGACGTTTGAGGGGGGGGGATATAATAACACACAAGTAGTAGCATAATGATTCCAAGCAAAGGAATTAACTGATTTCATCCAGAACTATTACAGAGGGAATCCTGGGAGAAATTTAAATCGAAAATCATGATCGTTTACCTGTGGGAGAGAAGGGCGAGGACAAGTAGAGGAGGGACGATAGTGACGGTTATAGCCTTTTCAAGAAGCTTCCAGGAAAGAGGAGTGTGGTTTTCCCAGAAGATGTGGGAGACGAGGAGGTGAGCGAGGTCCGGTGACGGAAGGGAGATTCCAGCAGCGGAGAGGGTCAAGCGAAGCTCAAGAGCCCACTGAAGCGGATCCACGTTCTTCTCCTGGGCCGACCTAATCAGCGACGTTACCGACTCCCACAGACTCTCTTGGGAATCCAGCGGAGCCACGGCCATAGTGATTATTTTGGTTAGTCTTCCTTCTCACCCTCGTCGTCGTCGCTTAATTTTATTCCACGATTGGGTTTTTTCTTCTAAACGAATATATTTTTCTTATACATAAGAGCCACATGGACTTTTATCAAAGGTGAGAATACAGTCGTTTTAGTTTAGTACCCCACTAATTTGAATTGAATACCCAGGATCTATAATATGAAGGAGGAGGATCCTATTCTTTTCTTTATACAAGTTCCTAAAGGAGAGAGCTGTTGGTATCGCCCTCTTAGGAAGCCAGTCACACAAAAGCAGTTGCTTAAATCCAAAAGAAAAAAAAGAACACCGAAAGCTCACTCTATCAAGAAAATGAGGAGCTCTATTTATGAGAAACTTGGATTTCTAACGGCGGTCAAGGCACCAGCAGCGGTACTCTGATGTGGAGTTGTGGTACAGCTCTTCCGGCTTCATCTTCTCTAGATCGCTCTGTTTCCACGAGTTCAATCCATCCCCTTCTTCTTCTGCCTTTCCATGCTCTTGATCCCGCATTCTCTTGTACAGCCTCATCGCAGCTACACAGTCCTCGTACGGCTCGTGCTTCCCGCATTGTATCTTGTATCTACAAATACAACACAGGTTTGTTTACTTATTCCTAAGACTGTAATCGAACTACTATTATTACTAGTACTGTATTGGTCATCACCTGAAGCACAAGGATATAACTAACTTACCCGAGATATGACCTTGTGAGGTACTTGAGTGATTGGCTTACAAGATTTGTTTTCATCAATGGCACGTATTTTGCTGTGTCTCTGATGAAAAAATATATATAGTATTAGTGAAGAAGAGAGAATTCAAGGAAAGAAACAAAGGGGGAATTCACCTCAACAAATGGCTAGGATATTGGAGTTTCAAGCACTTCATATCATGCCTAAGGTCATGACCAACAAGAAGAAGCCTCCCAGCCCCATCATTATGTCCACCGCACAAGATGGCTAAAACTTTTTCTCGTACATCCTGAAGCCGCATACCATTCTTCAAATCTTCTTCGGTCAGTCCAGTTACCTTGTGTCTGAACATACATACATTAGGCAGGTGAGTGATGAAACAATTTTTATTTGTAAACAAAGGCAGGCCAGTAGCTACCTGTAATCGGTGACAGGGAGTTGCGGCTGGACGTGAGTGGAAAAGATGACATGCTCGTCTTCGTCAACCAGGCAAATTGATGCACAGAGATCAGTTGACCCATCATCACCACCACCAACCATTTCACAGTCAATTGCTACAGCCTTGAGACGTGTATTTACACCAAGAGTCCTAGTAGGAGTGACCTGAGATGAATAGATATGTCAAGTGCAAAGACTTGAGAGAAAAGCCGACACAATCGGTGAGTGAGATATCAAAGGCAGGCAGTGCATTCCACGGTTATCTAAGTAAGCAGTCAGTCTGATCCTACTTAACCACAAAGAAAGGAATAAAAGGAACTTACAAGAGGAAGAGGTGCAGAGAGGTGACACTTGTTTTTATGGTCAGCGAGAGCAGTGGCGTCCTCGAAAATTTGAAGACAGAGAGTACAGCCTCGTTCAGAGAAAATGGACTTGCAGTCTCCTTTGAAAAGATGGTCCGGAACTGAGACAAGGCATTGTTCCAAAAGAATATGAAGAAAGAAAGAAAAATATCATAAGAGGGAGGGAGGGAGGGAGGCATGCAATACCGTTAAGGTGTTCCCGAACAGATTCGAAGGATTTACAGTGCTTGAAGCAAACCCCACAGCGAGGCTGATGAAGTGAGTGGTGCGATATCTTCATGTGCTCAACAAGGTGCTGGCGTCTATTGAACATCTTGAAGCAAGCAACGCATCTGTGCCTGCAGGGCTCCAAAATCAAACCATCACTCTCTCTCTCTATATATATAAACCCTAACACTGAATATATCCCAAATTCATCATCATACGAAACAATTCTCCTCGAGGAATATCACCAGAGAATTCTATGGCTTAAGGGAGAGTCATGGCGGAAAATCAGGCGATTAGAGAGTAAAATCAGAGACGCGAACCTTATCTTGGCGGTGGTTTTCGGAGGAGACATCAAGGGAGATACAATGGAAATCAAAGGCGTTTCGCCTGTCTGCTGAGTAGAAAGAGACAATGAAGAGACGGAAGAAGGAAGAAGGGTTTTTTTTATAACAGTTATCTTTCTTTATATTGCAACATCACACCTTCCAATATAAAAAAAAATAACAAACATATTCTTTGGAATTTATAAAGAGAAAATTATCAAGATAACACTAAAAAAAGTTTTTTTCAAAAATATAGCCTGTTAAAATAAAAATGACCAAAATAGCACTTAATGTTTTATCAAAATAGATAAATATACATTTATATCACAATGATAAATTAATTTAGACATTAGAATTTAGAGTTAACGGGTAGGTTTAGGATTTAGAGTTTATGGTTTAGGGTTTAGAGTTTAGGGGTGGAGTTTAGGGTTTAGAGTTTATAGTTAAGAGGTGGGGTTTAGGATTTAGGGTTTATGGTTTAGGATTTAGGGTTTAGAGTTTAGGGTTTAGGGTTTAGAGTTGGGGAGTGGGGTTTTGGGATAAGATTTCAAATTTTGAAAAAAAAAAAAAAAAATTAAATTTTTCAAAAGATAAAATACTATTTTGGTCATTTGAATACTATTTTTGTGACATAAACTTAGAAATGTGATAAGATTTGTCCTTTTATAAATTAACTGCCCCCCACTTAAGAATTTTAAACACAACAGCAGAGCCCCCCCCCCACTTAAGAATTTTAAACACAACAGCAGAGCCCACTGAAATTTAATTTGAAATCACATGATTGAGCAGGGTTGGACGTGATCGGACCTGAAAATGAAATAGTGGAAAGGGGAGTCTGATGCAGGGAACAACATCTTCTTTCAACTAATCCATACGACTCCAAAGAACAGTTTTTTGCTAAAACTTGAGCAATTTCTTGAATGCTCGATTGGGATATTAAACTTTGAGTATTCAACAATGCTCATGTTATTTCTAATGAAATGGCTAACACCTCGATAATAAATTGATTCTTCTTCTAAAGCACGGTAGTGCGTTCTGCTCGTGCTAATCCAATCGTTCTCCACGTAAAAAATAGACATTTCCTCTTTAGAAACTAAATTTCTTTTATGTTATTTGACATACAATAATTTCGATATGCCTATTATGAATATACACACTCATGCGATTGATTAACCTTTTAAATTTTATGACTTTGCACTATAGTTAGCTTAGCACCAATCAAGAATCTCCAAAAATTCCAAGAATTCTTGTTATACACATGTTCCAATTTTCAATCCGTTTTTCTAAGTTCAGCAATATTGAATCAATCGAGTGAACTTCTAATCTACATTTAAAAGATCTTGTAATCTTGATTTTTCATATATAAATGTAACTACTGTATTATTTTCATAAAAAATTTCTCTCATAAACTTTTGTTCCCAGAGTAGACAAACATGATTTAGCAGATCTTATTACTACATAATTCTTTTGAATAATTAAAATTTGACCTGATTCTAGGTATCGGTATGGTTATTTTGGATATACATACATTTTCACAAAATAAAATTGTCCAAAACTAATTATTGTAAATGTTTTCTCACAATAATCATTACTGTAATTTGGATGGAGAAAATAACAATTGAATTTGAATACTCTACATCTTCTAAGACCATCCGCAACGGTCGATATAGTGTTTATCTTAGCGCGAAATCTTAGGCAAATGTTAGTATAATAATCGTTTTATTTTTACTTTAGCTAAGAAAGAATCCTTAGGCAAGGAGGTTTAAGGATTAATCCTTAAGTGCGTGGCATCACGTGATAGGCTAGCGGAGGGGAGTGTTTCGCGTGGGGAAAAAAAGAATCATTTGCTTTCTCCATCACGAAAAAAAGAGGTCTCGCGATATCAAAGGCGATTTGGCAACTGGAGAAGGGTGAAGGTAAATCGGAGCTTTCACTTTTTTTTGTGTATTTGGAGTTGTTGCATGTTGATTTCATCTGGTTTTAGGGTTCTATCGAGGGGTTTAAATCGATTTTGGGTCTCAAATCGAGTTGGGGATTTTATCGAATTAGGGTTTTCGTCTGGGTTTGCTATTTTGTTCATCTCGAGTTGCTTCTTTGTTGTTTTCGTCAAATCTCCGTACTATGCTTGACATACGGAGGCGTGTTCGTGACCCGCACATACATGCACAATTGAAATATGATTTGATTCAAAATATTTGGAACAAGTTTGGTAATGATGGAGATGTTTAGTTATTGTATCTTTACATTTAATCATTCAATGAATGAACAAATTTAATTTAATATTTAATAATTTTAAATTTCAAAGATTCAAATCAAAAAAAAAAATTCTAAAGATTCCATATTGGATAACACCATTGGACCTACATTTATGATTAGAGTTCTTAACTATTCAAAAAAAATTATTATTAAAATGCTAAGGATTCTAATGGTAGGTAACATCATCGGAGTTGCTCTAATACTCCCCCTGAAGATGTATGGTTCTTTACATCTTGGACATAAATATGAGGTGAACTGGGGAATGTAGGAGCTTCTAGTTCTGGTTATCTCGGTCAAAAGATATCATGTATGGACCAGAAGCGACAATCATATGACCGGTAAAATCATAGTTTCGGCTCTGAGACTAAATGAAGACTCGGTCAGATCCACCACAGTCCCCACCAAATCATAAAGTTAAGACAGACAGGTTGTCAAGACTGGGCTGCACTATCCCGCACGCACCACTGACCTATAAAAACATCACCTATCCTTGTCTGCTTCTTCTCTTGGGCTATGACTAAAATGCTAAGTAATACGTTCCTTTCAGCATGTAAGGAATCCGAAGAAATGCAAAATGTACAGCTTTCAAACGAATCCACAGAATCAAGACGATCCTTTCAACTCCTTCTACAATCATTTGTTTTACGCGTCTTTTATTTTTGTCACTCTGGACAACCTTTTTCCTTGTATTCAAATTCGTGTCTTTGCATCACACCTGCAAAACAAAACAATAATCAGCAATACATGATCATTTTTCATATATTTCATATTTTAACATCGTCTGGTTTTTGTCCTATATATTAAAAAGGACTTATAATTTTATAAGTTCCTTGTGCGGCTTTACATTTATGCGGCAAGAACCAGTGTTATTGCATCTAGAAATCCAAGATTGATTATATATACATTTCTTATTGAAAGCATGTGATTGATATAGAGTTTATTTATGTTTTAAAATAATAGTGGAAATGAAGTGGATTGTTTCAGTAATAGAAAACAATATTTCATGCTAATAGCAGGGAAGGAATAACAAAGAGAGCATATTCGTGGATAAAAATAAGTTAGCAAAAGCTGATGGAAAGTGACGTAATTAATGCTGAGAATCGACAATTTTTAATCTTATGTTTAAGACTTTAACGCGAAGATTAATGTGTTTCTTGTATCCCTTGCCTAATGCTGAATTGCTGATCCTCGTCTCTCTACGTTAAATGAAAAACAATTATACAAAAAACAAGGAAGAAGAAAGAAAGAAAGAAAGAAAGAAAGAAAGAAACAGAGTGGAATCAGAATCCGATCCCTTTCAAGCATCACTCTTCCTTTTTTGAAAAATTTGCCTAAAGTTTCCACCTTTCCTGTTTTCAACCCAAGAAATTTCTCCTTCGATTTTTTCTCTCTTTGCATGTTGTTTCCCTTTTGAACACGTTATCAATTATGATTTCAACAAAGATAATAATGCACCGATTTTTTGGGCATTATAAAAACCTCGTTAATGTCACCGTCTTCTCTGCACAGGTCACTCACTCTCTAATTAACTAACTCTTTTACTTTCTAAGCTCTCTGCAATAATCGATGGCAAAGAACTCACAGAGCAGCAGCAAGAACCAGGAGAAGAAGAAAGGAAACAGAGTGTGTGAGAAGATCTTCAGAGCAGTGACGAGTCCTGTACGAACCGTTCGCCGCATTTCCACTAAACCTTCACCGAACCACCACCACCACCAAGCAGAGGCTGTCCGCGTCAAGTTCTCTGAGACAGCCAAACCCGTAACAAACATCGAGCAGAAGAAGACGCTGATCACTCGAGTAGAGACAACGCTGAAAACAGACGAGAGGTTCACCGACTATATAAAGAAAGCGAAGCTGAAGATAAGGGCACCGACGAGGAATGATGATGTGTCGGATACAAGTGAAAAAGATACACGTGATGATCATCATCACCACCACCATGTACCTATCTCTCGTGTATCGAGAGAGAGTAGCAGTGGGAGATCATCAGATCGTTTCTCTGAGTACATAAACAAGGCGAAGATGAAGTTCAGGTCATCTTCTACCGTCGTTCGTGCGAACACAACTCACGATTCTTTCAAGTATCAATGATGAGTTCCGACAACTTTCTATGAATAATCTTGGTCTTGGCTTGCTCCATATTATAAGGAAAATATCGATTGTGAAATATGTTATGATTTGAAAATTCTGTTGTGGGTATGGGGGATCCATTGATTTATTGAAAATCCCACCCGAATATTGTAATACTTATATGAAAATAAAGGTTTGTTGTTGCTTGCTCACTCATTTAATAGTTTTTGTACCGGACCTTGAAAAACGTACAAATATCATTTGGGCTCTGAGTAGGCTTTTACTGATATATGAACAGTGCTTACCTACGGCCCATCAAATATGATCCCCTAAGACTTATATTACTCTATTACTGCACCTCCTAAGACCATCCGCAACGGGGTCGGTGCGTGATCCTTAGCGAGTCCGTCGCATTATAAAAATAATATACGAGCCGAGAAAGGGAAGGATTAGTCCGTAACTAAGGATTAAACGGACTTGATCCTTAGCGACGTGTCATAACCTGAGTGGTCCGGTCGGTTTTCGTCTTTGCTCTATCAAAAAAAAATTAAAACATTTGCGACCGAAGCCGAGAAAAAAAAATAGCTCTCGACGAAAGGCGATTTGTGGCGATTTCGATCCGTCCCGAGACCAAGGTAAATCTTCCGATTCTCTTGTAGATTTATGGATTAGGATTAGGTTCGATGTTGTTTTCCTCTCAATCGGTTTGGTTTTGTGTTTTCAATCGACGGGTTTGATAACGATTTTGGGGATTCAATTTTTTTTTTTGAAATTAGGGTTTCGAAGAATTTTTTTTCCAGTCGATTTGGGGTTTAAGGTAGTTTGTAGTTAGGGTTTGATTACATTCGATGTTGTTTTCCTCTCGACCGGGTTTGATAACGATATTGGGGTTTCAAATTTTTTTTTTCACTCGATTTGGGGTTTAAGGTCGTTTGTAGTTAGGCTTTGATAACGATTTTGGTTTTCAATCCCATTTTAGCACTTGCTGTTAGCGTTTTGTACTTATTGGTTTCAAAGAAGTTGAATGTACTTAAGAGTCATGTAGATTATATGTTCATTCAAATGCTTGTTTCAATTGATTTCGGTTACATGATTTATTTCAGGTTTACGAAGAATGGGACCAGATTATTCATATAGCCAGCCTTCTTCATCAGATGAGTACGACATAACTTCACTTATTCAAGCTGAAGCTGAACTGTACGGGGATGAAGCTGAGAGTAACTACCATATTGCTGAGCCGCTTCAGTACCAACCTCAACCCGAGTGTGACGAAGAAATCCCGAGGATATGCTACTGTGGTGGTGACCCTGTTGTTGCAATATCTTCCACGGCTAAAAATCCAGGGAGAAGGTACTTCACCTGCCCAAATGTCGATGATGGGGACTGCCACATTTGAAAATGGTGGGACGTGGCTATTATGGAGGAGATGTGTGAGTTTCAGACACAACTTAGGCAGCTTAAGGATCAAGGTTTTGAGTGTGAGCAGAAGCTGGTAAAGCTACAGAAGACTGTTTGTGAGTTATCTAAGAAGAAATCAGGGCTTATTACAAATGCCTTTGCAATGGAAGTTTGTCTAGTGCTCTCTGCAGTAGTTTTTTTTAGGTTTGGCGGTCATGTATCTGTCTGGTAAGTTACTCTCTTGTGCTTTTGGGTTGGTCTTTATGCATTTTGTTAAAAAATTGTGACTGTTTGATCTCATGTTGTTACAGGAAGAGCTTCAAAGAAGTAAAAGCGAGTGTCTAAAACCTCGAGAGTGTCCGTATAATAAGGTACGATACTACTATTTCCTAGTTATAGTTGTGTATGACTATTGCTTTGTATTATATAAAACATATAGTAGTGTAAAAAATTAAAAACTTAAAATCTAAAACTAAAAAAAAAATTTGAAAGTCTATTTTCTTTGAAAGTATTTGCGTTTAAATGCTTGTTGTTTTGCTTTCCACTTCCTACCGTCTCAGATGTGATTGTTTTAAATGTTTTAGAACGTTATGAACTCGGTTTTAGTCTGATTTGATAGGTGGTTAATGCAACTAGTCTGCTTTCTACCTTCCTAACTGCTCGGTTTTCATTGACTTAAATCTTTTTTACTTGAAGGGCGCCTACTTAAGGATACGTATTGCTGTTAGAGTGACACACAACACTTCTCTAACCATGGATAAGAACACTAGTTATGTTAATCTATTGTTTACTCAATCTCAATCTTCAGTTGACCTTGATTCACCTGAACCTTTTTGGTTCGGTAGCCAAGGTCCTGAGGAGCCTGTTGCCGAGCCTGTTATCGAGTCTGGTGTCGAGTCTGGTGGGAAGGAGAGGAGGAAATGGTCTCTGAAGGAAGATAAAATACTTATTGGTGCTTGGCTTAACACTAGTAAGGACGCGGTGGTGAGCAATGAGCAGAAATCTGGACAGTTCTGGAAGAGAATTGTTGCTTACTACAACGCAAGTCCTCACCTCGTTGGGACAAAACCTAGAGAGCTTGGTCAGTGCAAGCAGAGGTGGGCTAGGATTAACGAGCAAGTCTCCAAGTTCGTTGGGTGCTATGATGCGGCTCTGAGGGAGCAGAGAAGTGGTCAAAATGATGATGGTGTGATGAAAGCTGCACTAGACTACTTCTACAATGATCACAGTTACAAGTTCAGTCTGGAACATGGATGGAGGGAGCTGAGGCACGACCAGAAATGGTGCTCAACCTATCTGTCTAATCACGGTGGTAAGGAGAAGCGCAAATAAGTGCTGGAGGTTGATACAGAAGACGAAGTGGGAGAACCAGAGGCTAGACCCGTGGGCGTCAAGGCTGCTAAAGCTCCTTCTAAGAGGAAGAAGAGTGGTAAAGAAGAGGAGTTGTCGCAGATTTAGGCCATCATGGCAGTGAAAGAAAAACTCTCTAAACAGAAACTGCTTGAACGTTTACTTGGCAAAAAAGAGCCACTCACTGAGATGGAAACATCTCTTAAACTCAAACTTATGTCTGAGATGTTGGGTAGTTTTGTTACTCGTTTGTTTAGTTTATCTCATGTCGTTTGTTTGTATTGTTTAGTGCTAATAACTGTTGCATTTTTCTGTTGTTTTAGGTTGAGCAGTAGGACATGTGAAGGCACGGGTGCTGCAAGAAAAAAGTGTTTTGTTGTCTAGCTTCATGTGAGCCAACTCACGGGTTCTACTGTATCACTCTATGTTCTATAAAAGTTCACGGCTGGAGGATGTTTTTATTGCTACCTATCTCGTTTGTTTACTCTCAAATAGTTCTTCTTTCCTTTCATTTGCGGTTGATACTACTCGAAGGTGTTGTAATATTTTGCTATCAAGGTGTTGTAATCTTTTCCTACTACTCGAACTTGCAACAAGTTGTAATCAGATTTGAGCTGCTTCACTTATTAGGTAACACAAGCATTTCTCCTTTACGAATCTGTTATATAAACTATATAGCTTGAAAAAAATTTGTAAACCTTCTAGAAACCAATCTAAAACTTGTAAAACCTAATAGAAAAGATGTCATTATCTTCATCCGATGTATCCAAGCATTTCTCCTTTACCAATCTGTTATAGAAACTATATAGCTTGAATTACTGAATTGTGGAACTTTTTATGGTTTCAAGGAGGGATACCTAAAAATGTCATCATCTTCATCCGATGAAGTCGAAGAAAGACTGGAAGAAATTTTCGAAGAAATCGTCGAAGATACATACAATGAAATAGTCCAGTCCCAAACCAATAAGCAAAGGAGACATGCTTATATAGAACAAAACCGTGAAGCAGGACACGACCGTTTATGGAATGACTACTTCAGCGAAGATTATACATTCTCTACACAATTATTCAGACGCCGTTTCCGCATGAATAAGGAATTATTTATGCGTATTGTCGATGGCCTCTCAGAGAACGTTCCATTCTTTCAACAAAGAAGAGATGCAACCGGTAGGTTAGGCCTTTCTCCACTACAAAAATGTACGACAGCTAAATAAAAATAAATTTTTCACTTTAAAAAAAATAAATTATTTTTTTATTCCTAAGGACTTCGAAGTACACCATTGGACATAACAAAAGTACGAGGATCCTTAACTATTCAAAAAAAAGTTTTATATTGCTAAAGACTCAATTAAGAGTAACACCATTGCGGGTGTCCTAAGCACTCTACCAAACCCGGCCTGATTACTTTGTTATTTTTTTTGCTAAGAATGCTAATAATATGATGTTTAGATTTACAATAAGTTAATCTAAGAGCTATTCTACCTTGGCAAAAAGAAGGAAAAAACAAGATAGAGTAGTGTTTATGAACCTAATAGATATGATTACTTTGTTGATATGAATTTTTTCTAATCACTAATATAAACAACAAAATACAATTAAAAAGCTTAGAATAACGAGATGACATGCACGATCGTTAAATCCTTCATAAAATAATGCTGTGAATGGGCTGTTATGAAGCTTTTGTGTCGTAACATGATCTCTAAGTTCTACAGATTATTCAATTTCAAACGACAACTGTTTTTTAATCTGTCCAATTTAATGCAAACGCCATGCCATTATTCGAGTTCTCTTAACCGAAAAGGTCAGATTGTGTTGAGATTTCGTTTTCTTATTTTACTCATATATATCATTGCTTTAACACAAACTAAATGAGAACAACTTAAGAACCTTATTTAATATATTAATTTACATCACGATTTTTTAAAAAACTTTCTTATTTAGCTATTAGTGTTTATGTTTAAAATGATTAATATGATTCCATTTATTTTATTTTACTTTATTTCAGTAATTATTCTTTAAAATATTTCCTATTTGCACTCTGATGGCTAATTTTTCAGTGAAAACTTATTCATATGATATGAAGTCATTTTATCGGTTTTTCACTACATATCGACAGTAAATTAAGAAGATGTATTTATATAGTTACTAATCACTTAAGGTCAAGGTTTTGAAAACCGGACCGGACCGGTTGACCGGCCGGTCGAACCGGTCCGACCGTGACTCGTTAAAGAAGCCGAGTCCGGTTCGGTTTAAAACCCGGATTTGAGGAAAACCGGTGAAACCGGCTAAAAACCGGTGACCCGGTTCAACTTCAAAACCCGGTTCAATAGAAATCAACATATAATTAATGCATTTTCAATTGTTATTAAAATATAATATTTCATAATTAATATTTAATTTTTACTATTTAATTAGTTTTCTAATTGATTCTTTTTTAAAGAATTTTCTTTTTTAAAATATCTTTTCGACTCTCATATTTTATTCTCGTTTTTCTATACTCATAAAATTTAAGACTTTTAGTTGTAAAAATAAATAAATATATAATTTAAACGGTCATTCATTTTTCTATCAATTTTAGTTGATATAGTATTCACTTGTATATATAACTAAACTTATGGTTATTGTTTATTATCTAATTAATAAAAGAGAACATAGAACTGTAGGTCTATATAGTGTAACTATATGATTATTTAGATTTATTTATTTTTAAATAGAAAACCCGGTTCGACCGGTTGAACCGGTCCGACCACTTAACCAGTAGCTTTACCGAGTCGGTATCCGGTCCGGTTTTAAAAACATTGCTTAAGGTTAAAGAAACTGAAAACAGTGTTCTAAAAATTATAAACTTATAAATACACAGAACTGTGTACAGTGTCGTCCCTTGTATAAGGCAGGTAAAGCATGAGATTTAGGCCACAAATATTTATTAATTTTGTGGGCCACATATTTGGTGTTTTCCTTACTAATACTAGCTGTGTGAATTTTGATGTATTGGTTATCTTAAGTTTGATTCTCTTAATCTTACGTTCTATAAAATATTTATTGCATTTGGTAGTTTCCATAGTGACATTTTTTTGGGTGAAATATGTTAAGGTTTCCATAGTGACATTACAGTATTTTGTTATCTTGGTTATGATGTTTAATAAGCTTATTAGTTATCATTAGTTGTGGATTTAAATGTGTGTTTTTATTTAAAATAATTATAGTTAACAAGACTATATATTACATGATACTACTATAAAGGAACATTTATTTTTGCTTTAGGCCACCGAAACTTTTGGGACGGCACTGGCTGTGTACATGGATGTATTCAAAAACCTACATTGAATGCAAACTTTTCAAAATAAAATTATAAAAGTTTGAAAATACTAATTTGTCGTTTAATTCATAGTAAAACGGAGAGAGTCCCTTTTCGACGATCAAGAGTCAAGTTTGACTCCAGATGCATAATATGTACTGTTCGTACTATTAGAAAATATTATTTTTAATAACACCATTTTGATCAAATTACAAGAAAATACATTCACAAATATTTGTCAACTACATCTTGACGTTACCAAACTGGCTTATATATATTTTTCTAATATTAAAAAAAAAAAACTCGAAGACGCCAACTTTTATACTAGTTCTAATTTTGTATAGCAGGTCGAAGGTAACTCTATATATTATATAATTTTGCGTTTCACTGTTTTAAATGCAAATGTCTTTAAAGTGTAAACACATATGGAAAACTCATGCTGACCGATGTTGTTTTGACTAATTGATATATACTATTATATATATGAAGAATCGTCAATCGATAAAGCTGTTTTAAAACAACATACAAAAAAAAAAGAGAGAATTAAACAGACAAACAGAAAGTAAACGAAAAAGACAGTAAAATATCGGAATGATTTGCTTCGATCGAGCAAGTAGTCGACACTGTATAAGCAGTGAAGACAATGGACGGTGACACAAAAGCTGAGTCACCAAAGGCTTCGCGTTGCAGGCAAATGGTTGGTCTTTTAAAAGTGACTTTATATGTAAGAGTTGAATAACATTTACATTCGCAATTATTTTATCAATACACGTCTTTTGTCGTTGTGTGATTTCACTTGTCTCTCTATTCACTACCGTCAACCCTCTCATTACAAAAGGCAAGCAAGAACAAAAATTTCGAACAGCTCAGTGACCTCTCACAGTGACAGAGAGACCAATCCCCGACCCCGACCTATTAACAAGTTTTCTGATCCAAGAAGATAATATCTTTTATTCGACTATTGTGTTAGTATAAGGACTGATAAATAAAGGAAATTCCACAACCCTTAATTAAATCTCTCTCTCCTAAACTAAAAACGTAGAACAATGTTCGTTTGGAATTGGCAAACCGCGAAAGAGAGAGTAACTTATGATGTGATACTATATTTGATTTTTTTTTTTTTTTATCAAATTAAACTTATATTGAAACGTAGTTACTCATTCCAAGGAGGTTTGATCGTAGGTAGTACAAAGCTGATTTAGTCAATGAATCAGCATGAGCATTTGCTAAACGCGGAATAAACTTAAAGGAGATAGAGGTGAAAGACTGAGCCAACTGATGGATGTCATGTAGGATGCCTTTCAAAGCCACATCTTGTCCTTGTGAGTTCAGGAGCAGGATAAGAGCTTTTGAGTCAGAGTAAACAATGAGACTGCTGACGTGTGACGAGACTGCAGCGTTAACCACAGCTTTAACCGCAAGTGCCTCAGCTACAAGGGCCGAGGTGACAAAGCGCCGGTGAGATGAAGAAGACTCTGCACTGGTTCCTTCAGCGTCTCGGAGTTGCCATCCGAGGCCGCAGTTGCCTGTTGAAGAATCCCAAGCTGCATCTGAGAATGAAGACCAAATATAAGAATTAACAGCTTGTTTAACGTTAGATGAAACCACATATTGTGGTACAGGAGGTTTTGTGACCATCGTCTGAGCAGCTCTCCAAGCTCTTGCATCTTGAATAGCTTTAAGAACAGAGTCTTTCTCAGTAAAGATTCTGTTTTCAAAAAGGAGTTTGTTCCTATTGGTCCACAGAATCCATAGGATCCAGGGATATAGTGGCGTGCTTCCAAGGCCAAGAGGGGGAAGAGATATCATCTTCCGGCATCGATCAAGTAGTTCTGAGACAGATGAGACTCCATGTGGGTTCGGTTTATTGATGCACAGGAGTAGTTCCCACACCTGGTCAGCAAAAGGACAGTGTAGTAACACGTGAAGTTCAGTTTCCAATTCGCCACATCGTTTGCAAGTAGCGGCAGCATCAATTCCTCTGTGTACCAAGACTGAACCCACAGGGAGCGCTTTGTTGTTGGCCTTCCAAAGAAAATGTTTAATCTTTGGTGATGCTTCTATCTGCCAAATACACTTGTTCCAATTGAAAGCTAGGTCAGATTGATCTTCATTGCAGAGTTTTGCTATAGCATAGCCTGATTTCGTGGAGTACACGCCTGAGGCATTGGGCAGCCACACTCTCTCATCTTGCATTCCAAGGGTACTGGGAATCAGTCTCCGGATTGCTTCCTCGTATTGGGGGAGGTTACTTCTAATAAGATCAAGGACCCAGTCTGTAGACGATGGTTTCATAAGTTTGTTCACCCGCCAGTTACGGTTTTCTTCAGTGGGTGGTCCCATGATACACATTGGTTCAACAGTTGATAGCCATGGTTCCTTCCATATCTCCACTTCATTCCCTGACCCTATTGCCCAGCCTAATCCCTTAACGAGCAAATCACGTCCCACCAAGAGACCTCTCCAGCCATGTGAGGCACTTGCTGGAACCTTTACGTCTAAGAAAGAAGAGTTAATGCAATACTTGCCTAGAACGATTTTTGCCAGTAGGGAAGAAGGCTCCTTGAGGATTCGCCAAGACAGTTTCGCAAGCATTGCATCATTGAATTGTGCAATTTCACGGAACCCTAAACCGCCAGCGTTCTTCGGCTTTGCGAGTTTTTCCCACGCAATCCAACTCATCTTTTTTACACTAGGGGAAGCATCCCACCAAACCTAGTAAGGATAGATTGGATTTGTTTGCACAAGGACATGGGAAGTTTGAAACAAGACATGACGTAAGTCGGCATAGCTGCTAGGACTGATTTGAGTAGCACCAACTTCCCCGCTCCGGAGAGGAATCTCGTTGTCCAACTATGTGAGCGTTGTCTTATGCGATCCACCAGTGCCGCGAAAATGTCTCGTTTTTTTCCGACCAAAGTGCTTCGGTAAGCCTAGATACTTGCCGACTCCTCCCTCGTTGAGAATTTGGAACTGGTCTCTTACTCGCCGTTTCGCTTCCCCAGGTGTTTTCGATGAGAAGGTAATGGAGGATTTATCCAGATTGATGCATTGACCTGAGGCGTCTCCATACTTCTTTAGGATCATGATGAGTTTCGCACAGCTTTTGTGATCCGTCCTACTAAAAAGCATAGTATCATCTGCGAACAAGAGGTGGTTGATGGATGGACTGTGACGAGAGACTTTGACTCCAATTACATCACCCTGAAGCTGGGCTTTCTTACAGAGGCCAGATAGAACTTCCGTGCAAAGGATAAACAAATATGGTGAAAGGGGATCGCCTTGTCTGATTCCTCGGGTCGGATTAACTCTTCCATGTGCCGCTCTGTTGATGAGATAAGAGTACGAGACAGAGGTCACACATTTCATGATCCACCTGACCCACAGGTCGTGGAAACCCAGCCGCGTGAGAACATTCCGTAAAAAGCTCCATTCGATGCGGTCGTATGCTTTAGTCATGTCCGTCTTGATAGCCATGCTACACCGGACGGTGGCGCTTGAATGTTGAAGATAGTGTAGAATCTCGTGAGTTATAAGAACGTTATCCGCAATAGATCTTCCTTTTACGAATGCGGACTGGTGCTCTGATATTAGTCCGGTGAGTAGTGGCTGGAGCCGTCGTGTGAGCATTTTGGCTATGATCTTGTAGTGTGTGTTGCAAAGAGCGATAGGACGGTCGTCCGACACCTTTTTCGGGCTTGAGAATTTTGGAATGAGCCTTACGTGAGTTTCATTCTGTCGCGTGTCTAGGGTTCCAGTAGTGAAGAAACTTGTGATATCTTCCACCACATCATCTCCTATAATGTCCCAAAATGATTGGTAAAAGCTGGCCGAGAAACCATCTGGTCCCGGTGCTTTATCAGGGTGGATAGAGAATAATGCTTCTTTGATCTCTAGTGCTATCGGAGGAGCAATCAATGTATCGTTCATCTCTGTGGTGACCATCGGGGAGATCCCTTCCTCCACTACCTGAGATGAATCAGACATTTGGCATGAGAAAATCCGAGTAAAGTACTCGGTTATGCTCAGTACTATCTCCTCTTCCTTGTAGACTGCATTTCCTTCACTGTTTTCAATTACCGAAAACTTGTTGATAGCTCGACGACCTCGGGTAGATGCGTGAAAAAAACTGGTGTTGCGATCACCACTTTGGAGCCATTGGATACGGCTCCGTTGCCGCCAGTAGAGTTCCTCCTCTTTATATGCTAATTCAAGTGTAGCCGAGAGAGAAGCTATGATCACCGGGTCCGGAGCCAAGCTAGATAGAGCAGACTCTAGCTCCACTTGTGCCTTCTGGATCGCTAGATTGCTGTTAAGGTTTTGTTCCTTCACCCAAGCGATGATGCTATGTCTGATCTTTCCCACTCTTGTAAAAACAAAGTCATTTGGATCGCTTGCCCATTGATCAGCCACTATCTTGCGTATCTCAGGTTTGTCCTTCAGCCTTCTATCAAACCTGAATAATCCTTTCTTCTTGCGGGTAGAGACATCAAAGTGTACCACAATTGGCCTGTGATCAGACCCTTCGAAACGGAGATACTCGCAATGTCCAGCTGGGAATCGTTCAAACCAAGAGCAGTTTCCCATAGCTCGATCCAGTCTTGATTGAATGAAATAGTTGTATCTTGTTCCTCTCCACGACAAATGATTCCCGGAGTGTGGAAGGTCCCAAAGTCCCATTTGAGAAACGAAGCTCCTAAACGAGAGGAAAGATCCTTCCCAACGAGCTGGGCCTCCAACTTTTTCCGAGTTGTCGAGGAGATCATTGAAATCACCGGTTATCAACCAGGACTCATCTCTATCCGCCCCAATCTCAGTTAGTTTTCTCTAAAACTCCGGACGATCAGAAGCATTTGGAGCACCATAAATAAACGAAACAAAAGAGAAAGTTCCCCGAGCTTCTATTTGTGTATCAATTATATTTGGGGAGGAGAATAAGATTTCAACCTGAATTTCATCTTTCCAGGATAGGCAGAGACCTCCCGCCAAGCCCACCGGAGGGACCGTGAAGTGGTTGGTGAGGTCAGTGTTTTTGAAGAGTTTAAACAGCGCTTCATCTTGATTTTTAGTTTCCATTAGGAACAGAACAGCCGGAGAGATCCGCTTGCGGAATTCTCCGATATGCTGGATCGTCAAGGGGGTCCCAATACCTTGACAATTCCAGCTCACGCATGCTAAGGAAGAGGTTTTGGGGGAACCCGAAAATCCTTCCCCTTCTTAACCGTTGGAGGAATTATTTTAGTGTTCAGTGCTAATTTGTGTGTTGCAGCTGATGTTCCTCTTCCTCCGGCCACTATCGCATCGAGCATCAGTTTTCTTTTAGGAGATGGATGGACTTTAGTAACCCGTCGTTTCTAAATAGCGTGGCCTTGTGCTGGGCTGTTCCCAACCTTTCTAAGGGTCTGAGAATTCCCAACTTTCCTTTTTCCTGCAGCTTTAGCCAGTGCAGCCAGAGTCAGCTGATTTTCCTCACTTTCTTCAGTTTCAGTTTGGAGGAGGGGGCCTAAGCGGAGTGAAACATGGATTCTGTCTTCGCTGAGAGTCCTGATAGGTGATCGTTCCGAGGGGCCCAGCCTACCCGAGTCAAAAACATTAGAACTCGATGGTCGAGTAATAGAATTTATCACAGGGAGATGCATATTTTCATCAACTTCCTGGAGCTCCACATTATGGATGTGTTTAGAGTTGGAGTTTGACTCTGATCTTTCATTTAGACTGGTTCTCTGCGTGTGGACCGAAAGCCTATCCTTTGCACAGATTCTTTCCTCGCTCTTTGAGTTGGAACCAAGCGGGTCTGAGAGACGATCTGCGATGCTGTTTCGCCTTTGCACCGTTATGGCATTTGTTCCGGGGAACTGGTTCGACCTAGATCTCTCTTCTCTTATAGGTGATATCCCTGGCTTGTTATGCATGGGAGGTGCAAGGGGCGCCCGAGAATGGGAGACATAGTCAGCTGACTGTTGATCTCGTCCTTCTCTACGGGGCGGAGTTCTTCTTGATGATGGGTTACTTCTGATAGAAACATTCCTATCATCATAACGTCTCTTATTTTCCTCATAGCCAGAGCTCCTTTCAGAAACAATCCTAGAGGGATCGTTATGAGAAGAGCTTCGAGCATCTCTTGGGTCCGCATATTTGTAGTTAGACCAGCGAGCTCCCTCTCTCGATTGTCCTTGTTGTAGACGAGTTTGTCTCCTGCATTCCTGCCGCCTTTTGCTTTCTTCGATTCTTTCCAAGGTGTTGTGTTGGGAGATGCCCAACATCCTCTGATCTCTTCCTTGTCTAGATGGAGGGCGAAGCTCGCAATCTTCATCTTCATGTGACAGAGACTTACAGAAGAAGCAATGTTTTTCAAGCTTCTCATATTCCAACTCCACTTCAACAACTTTCTTTGAAGGAAGTTCGATGTCCATACGCATGATGAGTGGTTTTAGCCCATTGATCTGAACTTTCATTCTTGCCTTCTCAAAGTCACGTAGTTCAATAGGGCCTAGGGCTGCTCCTATGATGTCAAAAGTTTCATCAGTCCAGTAATGGAGAGGAACTCCATGGACCTTAATCCAGAACGAGATCGTCGCAGGGAACGAGTCTGATACTATCGGTTCCCATCTCTGAAGGATCATCATCCACTTCTTAAAATGAAAAGGCGATTTTGAGAGTATGGCTTGAAGGTCCTGTTCCGATTCAAACCCAAATTGGAACAAGGACGGGCCAAAATCTCTTCCAGTGATTCTGCCTACCACATTCCAATGTTGAAGAAAGAAGTCAACCAGTGCTCTAGTCTTTTGGATTGAGGAATTGGTGACTCTTCCTATGAGTGTGAATCTGTTGCGCTCTATGAGTTCAGAGCTATCCGATGCCGGGATTCTGACAAGCGGTTTACGGAAAGGAGGACGTTCCTCTTTCCATTTTCCTTTGTCAGCTCTTGAGCAGCGGTTCGCCATTGGCTCGTTGGAATAAAGTAAGAAGTTCCGCCGGTGATAGATACGCGAGACTACAGGGAGTAGTAAGGATACCGTATGACGATGGGGACTACAAGGATGTAGTAAAGTGAGAAACCAGTAGCTAGTGGTTTCATCCAACCATAAGGCTGTCGCAGTTGCAGGAGCCTAACATGGTGGTATGGTCGGAATCAGCGAACGTCGGCGGTGAAAATGGTCGGAGAAGACGGTCCCTCCGACACGGTCGGGGGAAGAACCCGGCGTGTAAAGACCAGAGAAGTCTTTTATCCACCAGTAACTTCCTTTCTCGGTAAGCAGTTCAAAAACCTAGAGAAGAAACTGTTGGACACTGGCCGAAAGGGGAAGGTCAACTCTGCAGACAGTCGGGAATCTAGCGGTTAAAACCCAATATCGTAAGGTGTGCAATAACTTTTTTTTGTATTGCGAGAAATGATACTATATTTGATAATTAATTATATTTGAAAACTAGCTTTTAGTATTTAGATTTAGAATGCGAATATTCTTGACTTGTAACAAATTCTGGTTTGAGTTTGGTATTAAAAGTTATCACGTCGATATGGGGTATGATTCATGATGTAAGTTCCCCCTCTTGCCTTACAAAAATGTTTAATTTATAATTAGTAATAGTCAACGCTTGCATTGCATGATTCTTGATAGATACATATATATATATATTTTATAAAGAAGGGTAATACGCAGAGCTAACTAGAGAGGGTAGTTGAGAGAGGCTTATATGGCTCAAGACTCCTTTTACTGCTTCTATAACCAATATAATAATAATTTTATTAAACGGAAATAAGTAATACTAAAGAGTAACATAAATCAAATATGTAATGATTGGTTGTGGCTTTTCTCACAAGCAAAAGGCTGAGCAAGTCGAACGACTTATTCGCCTATGCCCCCGCCTCTATCATTCAGTTTCAGCTCAATTAGTAAATATATTATTATCTTCTTTAATCTTATTTTATAGTTACAATTCTATTTTTTAATTATACGAAATAATATATTCAGATCTCTCTCTTTTTTTTCTTCTTAATTTTCTGTCCCTAGGAGCGGCAATAAATACGCTAGTATTATTCCATCCATTGGTCAGACATAACTTAAGTTTCCGGTGAACCTTAAACCTCAAAAACCCTTTCTCTCATTTCGTGATGGCTGAAACGCCGGCATCTCCTATCAACGGATCTGTTTCTGCTCCGCTTCTCCTGTCCGATTCGGCGGCCAAAGACGTGATGATCACTTGGTTTCGCGGCGAGTTTGCGGCGGCTAACGCCATAATCGACGAGCTATGCGGCCACTTAATGCAGGTGAGCGAATCAGCGGGGGAGGAATACGAGGGCGTGATGGCGGCGATTCATAGGCGGAGGATGAACTGGATCCCATTGCTCCAGATGCAGAAATACCATCCTATCTCTCAAGTTACGCACCAGCTGCAAACCGCGACGGCGGCCAAGATCAACAACAACAACAACAACAACAACAAACTCATCATGATCGATCCTGTAGATTCAATGCTCGACGATGATTCTCCTACTAGCGATATCACTGATTCCGGTAAAGAAACCAAAATTTATAACAAAATAAAGTAGGATTTCTTTATATACCGCGAAAACTCAAATACATTAATACTCCCTCAGTTTTGTAAGTAGTTTTAGCAAAATAAGTTTGTTTCACAATATAAGATGTTTACACAATCCAAAACAGCTTTTACATTTATTACATATGTTGTGACCAATCTAATAATTCATGCCTTTTTATTATTGGTTAAATTTATGTATTAAATGTTATTTTTTCAAAAGTAACAATTTTCTTAATATTATCACTTTTAACTAAAACTACTTACATATAAAAACAGAGGAAGTATTTGTTAGTATATGCAATACTCTTATTACCCATATATCTATCTATCGAGATAATGTTCGTTACTATACTTCATTTTTTTTTTAAAACCCTGTTGAATAGACAACACCCGTTGAGTAGTAGATCATAAGTTCAAGTTCTGACCATTCTTAGCTAATTTTACACACCCACACGTGTTCGGTTTCTTCGCAGGATCTCGAGAAGAAGAGCGTGTGGAGGAGGAAGCCATGACAATATGTTGCAAGCACGAAGAAGAAGAATGTGAATCTCGAGCTTCTTCACTCATCAAGCAGTCCAAGCGTTTCTCGGCCAAGGAACATGTTCGAGGACATACGGCAAGTTCAAAACCAAACACATCCTCTTCTTTACTCTCTCTACAGTTTGGGAGCGTGGGAGACTTTGATACCAACCCCTTTGCTTATAATATGAGGTTTGATAATTCAGTTTAGTAACTGAAATAAAATAAAAAGAATCACCAATAAACAAACAAAATGGTTTTACAAAGATTTTTAATTTAATTAGCACCCTCTCTTAACTTTAATGAATTTGGACTATAAAATAGAAGAAGAAAAACTCATACGACTACCTCTATAATAATATTAGTTTAGCGTAATATATATCGTGAGTGATGGATGAAGTTTGTTTTCATTGTTGTTTCCAAATACTAATTAGGACTCTCTCATTGCTTGCTTTTAGCAGACAAATGTCGTCAAAGGCCTAAAACTGTACGAACATGTGTTCACTGGAACTCAACTCTCCAAGCTTTCGGATTATGTGAATAGACTCCGGGAGGCTGGTCGGAATCAGGAACTTCCAGGCAACTCTCCCATACCTTTCCTTATACACACTGGAATTAATGTTGATGCAAGTGTCTGAGAGACATTAATTACAAGTTTCCCAAATGCAGGGGAGACGTTTGTTCTGTTCAACAAGAACACGAAAGGGACCAAAAGAGAGCTTATTCAGCTTGGAGTTCCAATTTTTGGGAACACCACAGATGAACACTCAGGTAAGATCAAGGACAATTGGTGCATGCATCATTTTCTCCCGAATATCCTTAATTAAGCAACCTTTTTAGTGTGTTTTTCTACGTGTTTGCAGTGGCACCTATCCCAACCATTCTTGAAAGTGTGATTGATCATCTTCTTCAGTGGCGTTTGATTCCTGAATACAAACGACCCAATGGCTGTGTGATCAACTTCTTTGATGAGGTAGTTAACAACTGATTTTTCCAACTATTCTCTCAATCGATCTCCACCCCAAGCTAATTAATGTTTAAATTCATTTTGTAGGAGGAACACTCCCAACCATTCCAGAAACCACCTCACGTGGATCAACCCATATCCACTCTGGTCTTGTCTGAATCAAACATGGTTTTTGGACACCGATTTGGGGTCGATACTGATGGCACCTTCAGGGGCTCACTCACTCTCCCACTAAAGGAAGGGTACGTAAGGGGGAAACTCTCATTTACTAGCTATATTTCCTATTAACAAAAAATTTGAAAAAGCGTAAAAATGAATTTGGCAGGTCGTTGCTGGTGATGAGAGGTAACAGCGCTAATATGGCTAGGCATGTAATGTGTCCATCGCTAAACAAAAGAGTCGCAATCACTTTCTTTAAACTCAAACCAGACTCCAGTTGTAAGGCCCAACCGCCACTAACCATGAACCATGTCACCCTGTGGCGGCAAGGCACTCCAGCTCCCCCGGTTTTAAACCCATTCAGCATGGTCAGAGCTCCGTTGGTGATGCTAGCTCCGGCTCCCAAGAGGCTAGACGCTGGCACTGGAGTTTTCTTGCCGTGGACACCTCCGCCAGTGTCAAGAAAACCAACAAAGCATCTCCCACCGCGCGTCCAGAGGTTGCGTCTCCTATCATCAGCTGCAAAGTCGGTGGCTGATCGTGAAGCCTCGTCATCACCGGAGATCGGAGTGATCTGAGTCGGAAAGTGTCACACACGTTATCTACGAAGTCAGCAGAGTTTTTTTTCTTTCTTTTGGGATTTCCTTGATATCGTATACTTCAAGTTTGGTGTTTTTTTCTTGTTCATTCCTAACCTTTTCTTTCGTTTACCTAATTTTACTACATTATTATGCTACATCAGCTGTTATGATTCACAGGGAACAAGCGAACTATTTGAATTAAAATATGCCCCCCACTTGCCACAAGTTTCAAAGATCTTCAGTTTCAATCAAGTAAACAAGAAACTTGCCCAAATTTGCGTATACAAAAATATTCTCGCAACTGCTTTTACTTTACCAAAGGGAGCATGAAGAAGAAACCAGACATTCTGATTTTTTTTTTCTGAAACATATAGCTTCCATTGGCTCAATTTCCCCATCCCACACGCGTAGAATCAAAGCAAATCCCATGTCCTACTCATTGTCTTCATATACAGTACTACTAACACTAAAACAACAAGAATCCCATAGAGTAAAGAAAACCCCTTTCTTGTTCTTTAGTCTTCTTCTTGACAGAGAATGCCTAGAAGATAGGATGATGACAGCAGAAGCTCTCTACCGCCTCAGGGTAACGGCTATTTAGATTTGTGGTGATAAGCGTGAGAGGAAAAAACTGATCAAGAAGAGATCAAGCCCTGATATCACAATTCATTTCAAGCAAATAGAAGACTCGGAGGATAACAGCAAACACAAGAACAATTCCCCTGGAGCGTCAAGCCAAGAATCGGAGAGAGAGAGAGAGACAGTGATCAGAGTGGATAATGGTACTACTAGCGGCCCAAAAAAGAGGTTCATTAACAAGGGGGAAGAAGAGCATGCCGAGCCCTAAGCAACAAATCACTCGGCCTGACGCCCCTTATAAATAAGAAATCAGATGCTTTTATCGAGAACACACTCAAGAAGATGCGAAAAAGTTTAGCCTAGAACCAAACACACGAACCCTCATCCTATCCGTACAATAGAAGATAGAGTGGGATGCAAATGCAATGAGCCCACTTGTTTATTTTCTTTAAATTAACCAGCTGGGCTCTTGATAAGAAAAAATGTACTTATAATGGACTCGCATATTTGTATTTCCCAGAAAAGAAACAAACAAAGCATCTCAGAAGTCTATGAATATTACATAAGGGGGTTGCCAATATTTAGCAATGTACACATTCGTTTGCCTAAAAAAACCCACGTACATACCTTGAATATTCAATAAGCTATACATGGGAACAGAGAAGCTGAATGGAGAATCATCATTCATTCTAAAGGAAGAGAAGAGATAGAATCTTCAGAAGTCTCTAATCCAATCCTCTACTCGGTTCTTTCCAGCCATCCAAGCTGTAGTAAGAGGCAAAAACCACCAAAAAGAGTGAGAAGAAAACGACAAATAATAAATGAAAATTGGGAAGGAGGTATGCGTACCTTCCAAGCATACATAGCAAAGAAGGCAAGGGTATCAGCAGACCAGACAAGAGGAAAGGACTTCCAGAAGAAGGGGATAGCAACATTGAGTAAAGGGATGAGGAGAAAAAGATAGTTAAGAGCCTCTTTCTCTTTAGCAGGGCAGTCCCGTGCACGAAGAGAAGGAATAGTGAACATCCAAATGGACCACATACCCATCAACCTCCACAAGTCAGGTTGGGTGGAGGGAAAGAGGAGATTGAAAGAGAGGACACCTCCAACCAACATGGATGCATATCCTTGAACCTCAAAAACTTTGTAAAGAGTAGTTCCAGGGAGAGCTGGGTTTTTACTGGCGGTGGAGGCCCTAGGGGCAAAGGTTGCCGCAGTCTTGTTAACCACCTGAATTTGAATTTGAATTTGACAACAAGTCGTAAGCTTAGCTTCCTTGAGATTATGCACCCTAGTCGAATATTGGGTGGATACCTTTTTCAAGTCTTTACCGAGTGCAGAAGGGGACGGAGATTCTTCGGTTTGAACCTCCTCCTGGGGAGCTTCCACTCCGTCGTCAGCAGTGGCGCAAATTCGGAGACTACGGTGACGCCCATAACTCAGATTGGAGACGGGCGCAAGAGGAATCGGCGGAGAAATTAAGCAAAACCTCATCCTCCTCGTCTCTTCTACAATGATTTGATTTTGAACACGACGAGAGAGTCGCGATAAGGAGGAGGAACGGTTTTGATTTGGGGAGGGAGATGACCGGTACAATCCTAACCGAACCATCATTTTCGATTTTGGTTTTAATTTACACCAAACCAAATCAATTGACCCGAGGCCACGTCGGGGTTGGATTGCGATTTCTGGGGTGGGGTGCGGCGAGCGATAAAGATGTTTCTTATTGATTCCCCGTTCGGGAAATTGATTTGTGAGAATTGATTTCTTCTTCTTCTTCTTCTTCTTCTCCTCGAGGGGATCTATTGATAAAAATTGGGATTATTATGCTGATCGTTAAGACAAGCTTCTAATCTAATGGCGAGTTTTCTGGTCGGCTTCTTGTTGCCTTGGCTACTTCTCGCAGGTACGTACCATTCATTCATTCTTCTTCCTTAATGGGATGATCTTAGGCTCGCTTTTGTTTTCAACAACTCAACAGCACTTAAATGCCCATTGCCTGCTTCAGCAGCAGAATAATAATAATACTCTATCCTATTTGTTATCTTAGTGTAAACATTTAACATCTCTTTTTCTCTTTTGTCTCACAGCTGCACTTATTAACTGGAGTCTCATTTCCTTTGTTGATTTGATTGCTTTTCTCCTCCTTGCTCCTGATTTTGGTAACCCTATTTTCTACTTCTCTTCTTTTATTTTTAGGCAATGTGTTTTTATTTCTTATGCTTGATATAATTAAGCTCATGTTCCCTTTCTGAAAATTTGCATCGTATTGTGCTTTCTTTTCCCAGGATACCGTTTCCAGAGGAGTCACTGGCTGTTATGGCCCATTTTCTTCTTTTCATGTCTAATCATTGTTGCACAAGTGGTTTACCTTGTCATTTCGGATGCTCTTGGCCCCGACTGGGACACATCAGATACTGGCTGGATGAATGTCACTGGCTTTATGACGTAAGACTTAGTCTCCCTCTTTACTTCATCCCTCACTGCCTTTTATTCATTGACTTACCCCCACCCTCTTGTGTTTGGTTTCGCAGTTTAAAGTCTTGGAGAAACCCCACTGTTATGTATTTCTTGGCTTTACAACTACTAACATCCCTAGTTTCATTAGCTGACATTTACAGTAGTAGATTCGGCTTGGTTCGATGGCGGGACACATGTTGGTCTCACTTTTCTCAAGTTTTTGAACATCTAGGTTTGTAACTAATGTTAATTGATCCATCCGTACGACTTGTCCAAATAGTTACTGTAACTTTTTCTCTCTCTTTTTTTTGTTCATCTGGTTAATTAATGTCTATTTTAAGAAGAATAAGGCTCTTCTATGTCGTACCGTTTTCTCTCTTTTTGTTTTGCTGCCAACTCGGTTTGACACTGTCTAAATCGTTTATGACTCAGGAAGTCATCTTAGGGTTGCCACCTGCTTGTTGCTACCAGCAGTTCAATTGGCAGTGGGAATTTGCAATCCTTCATGGATTTCTTTGCCATTTTTTATTGGTAGCTGTGCTGGTCTTGTGGACTGGTCCTTGACTAGCAACGTTTCAGGACTTTTCAGGTTGATAATTAATTGATTATTATGCTAATAAGTTAGCCCTTCCCGATCCTGCTTTTCTGAACTGCTGTCTTTTCTTTTGTATTGTTAAGGTGGTGGAGAGTTCTTTACATCTACTCAGGATTCAACATCATCCTGCTTTACCTCTATCAGTTACCAATAAACTTTTCCGATATGATTCGATGGATAGCAAGCTTTATCGGTCTATTCAGAATCTCTGCGGAAACTGAAGGCCCTGATATTTGTTCTGGTCTTTTCCTTTTGCTGTTCTTCATCATGGTATGACTTTTTCCCTCTAGGATCAGTATTGCTTGCTCTCGCACAAGTGTCCAAACTGATAGTCATATATGGGTTTTCCATTAAAAAAACGTATATTACTCACCAGATAATTGCTAAACTGTTTCTCAACAGCCGTTAATATTTTTATGAAACCAACAACTAGTATAGTTTTCCCGTCTGGTTAGTTGACATTTCCGTCCTGATCTGTTAACGAGCTACTACGCTATTATATTTCTGCAATTGCAGCTTTCCTATGTAAGGTCAAACCTCGAGGATATGGACTTTATTATGTCCACGAGTGAAAATAACTTGGCAGAGCGTCTTCTTCCTCCAAAATATTCGTTTTTTATTCGGGAATCAAGGTATGCTGTATATATTTTTCCTCTGTCTCTTAATTGCTAGGAGCTGTTGTAGTGTTTGACACAGTATCTTAGCGTCGAAAGGAAATTTTAATTTGTCTGTTTGAAATTTTGCCACTTGTATTAATTAGTTTATGACTCTGAAGCGATAAAGCTTGGTTGAATATGCTCGCTTGATTTATTCGTTTTATGGTCGTAGACTGTAGATACTTTCCTGTCTTCGGTTCATAGAACTATAATGAAATCGGTGGCTATGGGTTAATGAAAGAGTCATGTAATTTTCTGGTGATATCTAGGCTGTGTAAGAGGAGTTTTAGTTTAAAAATGAGAAGTTGGCATAAAACGTTACTGTATTAAGTGGGACAAATTTGATTTATGAAAAAGCCTCTGAAAGGCTGAAACTCATTGGTTTTCAGTATTACAAAGTTTTTGTGATTGGTTTCTTTGCTAGCATGAACTGTTGGACTACAGCTAGTTCACACATTCTATTGGACGTTCTCTTGGCTGGTCTATACAAGAGTAGACTTGTAAATGTATAATAGTTACGCTTTGCCTTATGTGTAAATTTCTTCCAAATTTCCAGGGCTGGTGTAAGGCACACCAATGTTTTACTGAGGGGAGCTGTGTTTAAGACTTTCAGTATCAATTTCTTCACATATGGTTTTCCGGTATATACTTGTATCCTGGTATCAATGTGTATGTGTAAGCTCAAGCAACGTATCGTGTCAAAAAAACTCACTCACTTGCTTCCATGATTGCCAGGTCTCTCTGTTTGCTCTTTCGTTCTGGAGTTTTCATTTTGCGAGCTTGTGTGCGTTTGGCCTCCTTGCATATGTTGGTTACATTATCTATGCCTTCCCGTCCTTGTTCCGCTTGCACAGATTAAATGGCCTTCTTCTTGTATTTATACTCTTGTGGGCTGTCAGTACGTACATATTCAATGTGGCATTTTCCTTTCTGAACACTAAGGTTGGAAAGGTAATACTTCGCTATCCGCTATGTGTAAATTTCAAGTATTTTGAAAGAACACTAATGTTGGAAAGGTAATGTATTCCCATTATGTAGGACATGAAAATTTGGGAGATGGTGGGCCTTTGGCATTACACTATACCTGGATTCTTTTTACTTGCACAATTTGGTTTGGGGATGTTGGTTGCATTGGGTAATCTTGTGAACAACTCTGTTTTTCTCTACCTGTCTGAAGAGAGCTCCAGATCCTCCAATGATAGTTCTTATTCTGAAGGTAATAGCCTCACATATGCTTTCTGCAAAGCAAGTTATCTGGTGTTTTCCAACTTCTAGGCTTGTCAGGACCTCTAAAATTGACAAAAAAAATTTGGTGGGTGTACTTGTTTATCGCGATCAACTATCATCTTTTCTGCATCATGTGATCTGAAATCCGAGACATATTAAGAGCCACCGCTCTATCCATGATATGTTTTGAAGAAATTTTGATATATAGTAATCATTGAAAATGTTTATATGTTCTGTGATTTTGAAGGTGAAAAGCGTAAGACTATTAATTTCTTTGGTAAAGGCTTTGTTTATTTCACGCTTATTCTAGTCTTCTGCTTTATATTCAATTTGAGAACTGCTCTTAACGACTGAGATTATCATCACAGCAGATGAGGAAACAAAGGTGTTGGTTGTCGCCACCATTGCTTGGGGATTGCGGAAATGTTCACGGGCTATTATGCTAGCACTGATTTTCCTCATCGCCATGAAACCTGGGTTTGTCCATGCAGTGTATGGTATGTTTGTTCCCCTCCTATTCTCTTTTTTTTTTTCTTTCAATAATGATTCATAAATATGGATGTTTCCTGATGAACTTATCTTTCAGTGATATTCTTCCTTATTTATCTGTTGAGCCACAACATCAACAGAAAGATACGCAAGTCACTGATTCTTCTATGCGAAGTTCATTTTGCGCTTCTCTACATTCTTGAGATCGATCTTGTGTCGAACTCCTTAAAGCGGCAAGGCTCTGTGAGCAGAGAAATTCTGTTTCAGTTAGGTACACTTCTCTTTCCGTATTTTCAAGTTATAGGCTAGATTCACATATCATCAGTTTCCTTTCGAATATAGCTGCTAGGTGATCTTAGATTAAAGAGTAAGGAAGAGTTCTGACTGATAACTCTTGTGTATGAGTTATTGCAGGTCTCCTTAGGTCTGAAAGCTCTTGGGACTTCTTGGAGATAGCCTTGCTTGCTTGCTTCTGTGCTATCCATAATCATGGTTTTGAGGTGCTATTTTCCTTCTCAGCAATTGTACGACATACACCAAGCCCTCCAATTGGATTTAGCATATTGAAAGCTGGTCTCAACAAATCAGTTCTCTTGTCCGTCTACTCATCTCCATCTTCAAGTTATTGCCAGGATAATACTACTTATGGTATAAAACTTCCTTCTTGTCTCTTTTGAAGTGAACATCTGAGAGGGATATATTCTCGTCCTAGTTTGTCCTTCAACTGCTGATCCTTGCTTCCTTGCCATACCGTTCATTATATATATCAACCTTTTATGATGTAAAATTTATTATCTTACTGTCTTCATTTAAGTGCATTTATAGACCTAACAAGATAAAATATAGTTTCTGTTGCCACTACTTTTATATGGTAGCTCTAGGAGTAGCTTTCATGCTGTGAACTTCAAAAGTTGCACATTCTGTGACCTCTGTCAGAATCTTATAACTGGTCGTTGTGGTTCATCATACCTTTTTTGTATCTACTCTCTTATTATATGCTTACGAATCACTGTTTTTTTCTTCTTACAGAGAGACATATTGCTTCATTTCTGAGTGCGGTTGGGCAAAAGTTTCTGTCTATGTACCGATCATGTGGAACATACATTGCTTTCATCACTATTCTCATAAGTGTATACCTGGTGAAACCCAATTATGTATCGTTTGGATACATTTTCCTTCTCTTGCTCTGGATTACTGGAAGACAACTGTTTGAGGAAACTAAGAGACGCTTGTGGTTCCCTTTGAAAGCATATGCTTTTTTGGTGTTTATGTTTATCTACTGCTTAAGTAGCTTTGTCAGCTTGCAGCTTTGGTTATCTGGATATATTGATCTCTACTTTTATTTGGGTTACAACTCCAAAGCACCATTGCTGGATAATGTATGGGAATCTCTCGCTGTCTTGGTCGTGATGCAACTTTACAGCTACGAAAGGAGGCAAAATGGACATTACATTCCTGGCGAATCTAGTTTGCTTCAACCTGGAGTTTTTGGTTTTGTTGAGAGATTTTTGGTATGGCATGGTCAGAAGATCTTGTTTGCGGCATTATTTTACGCATCATTGTCTCCAATAAGTGTGTTTGGATTTGTATATCTCCTTGGCCTAGTCATCTGCACAACCTTCCCAAAGTCTTCTTCAGTACCATCCAAATCATTTTTGATCTATACTGGATTTCTCGTGTCTGCGGAGTATCTTTTCCAACTGTGGGGCATGCAAGCTCAGATGTTCCCTGGGCAAAAATATGCTGAGTTGTCTTTCTACTTGGGCCTTCGAGTATATGAACCTGGATTTTGGGGTATAGAATCAGGTCTACGAGGCAAAGTGCTGGTTGTTGCTGCCTGCACTCTGCAATACAATGTATTTCGTTGGCTAGAAAGGACACCTGGTTTAACTGTTATTAAAGGAAAATACGACGAGCCTTGCCCCCTGTTTGTCTCTGCAGAAGACACCACTGCAAGTGTTTCCAGTTCTAATGGTGAAAACCCATCGTCAACAGATCATTCTTCTTTATCAATGAAACAAGGCGAGGCTACTAGTAACTCATGGCCTTTCTTCTCTCCCCGTGATAATCAGGCAGCTGATTTTTTGCATCCCAAGACCGCAGGCTCTGAAAGTGGCAGTAATAGGAAATTTTCATTTGGTCACTTGACTCACTTCTGGGGAAGCATCAAAGAGAGTCACAGGTGGAACAGGAGGAGGATTCTGGCATTGAAGAAGGAGAGGTTTGAAACGCAGAAAAATCTGTTGAAAATTTACTTGAAATTTTGGATTGAGAATATGTTTAACCTCTATGGCCTTGAGATAAACATGATTGCGCTGCTTCTTGCAAGTTTTGCTTTGTTGAATGCCATCTCCTTGGTATATATTGCGCTGCTTGCTGCATGTGTCCTCTTGAGAAGACGCGTAATTCAGAAACTATGGCCTGTCGTTGTTTTTCTGTTTGCATCAATACTCTCAGTTGAGTACGTTGCCACTTGGAATAACTCATTGCCTTCCGATCAGGCTCCAAGTGAAACTAGTGTGCATTGCCATGACTGCTGGAGCATTGCAGTTCTCAACTTTAAATTTTGCCGGGACTGTTGGCTTGGTAAGACCCCTTTAAAATCTCTGAAGCACTTGGTGTTCTTAATGCATTAATTCTTCATGAATTAGGTTCTATATGGAGATGATTTTCTATTTGTTTTTGCAGGAGTGAGAGTTGACGATCCCCGGACGCTTATTAGCTATTTCGTGGTGTTCATGTTTGCCTGTTTCAAACTTCGGTCTGATCACATATCCAGTTTCTCTCAGTCATCAACATATCATCAGATGAAGTCTCAAAGAAAGAACTCATTTGTCTGGAGAGATCTCTCCTTCGAAACAAAGAGCATGTGGACCGTGCTTGATTACCTGAGGCTTTATTGTTACGTTCATCTGCTGGATGTTGTGCTTATTCTGATCCTAATCACAGGAACTCTCGAGTATGACATTCTACACCTGGGTTACCTTGCATTCGCTCTTGTTTTTGCTCGGATGCGACTTGAAATACTGAAGAAGAAGAACAAAATATTCAGGTTCTTGCGAGTCTACAATTTTGTTCTCATTATCCTTTCTCTCGCATATCAGTCTCCATTTGTGGGAAACTTCAATGATGGAAAGTGTGAAACGGTTGATTATATTTACGAGGTGATTGGATTTTACAAGTATGACTACGGGTTTCGAATCACTGCAAGATCTGCTCTCGTTGAGATAATAATATTTATGCTAGTATCTCTTCAGTCCTACATGTTTTCCTCCCAGGAGTTTGATTATGTCTCGCGGTATCTTGAAGCGGAGCAAATTGGTGCTATTGTGCGGGAGCAAGAAAAGAAAGCAGCGCGGAAGACCGAACAACTGCAACAGATTCGTGAGGCTGTAGAAAAGAAACGGCAGCGAAATTTGCAGGTGGAAAAGATGAAGTCTGAAATGCTGAACCTGCGGGTACAGCTTCACAGAATGAGTTCTGATTCTAATTTTGGACTTACTTCTCCGCGCACTGAAGGTCTAAGAAGGAGGAGGAATCCGTACTTGATTCCAGATAGTGGTGCAGCCAGTCCTGAGATTGACGGAGTAGTCCACAGGAAAGAGGAACAGCCTGTTGTCGAGGATCCACGGTATCCTTTTGAAGTTCATGAGCTTCCTATCAGTACTACTCCAGAAGCACCAGATTCTCCAGAGTGTTCATTTGGAGCATCTCCTTGTGAAATCACTGAAGTTCAGCAGGATCTTGATGTCATGGCTATGGAACATGAAAGAAAGGAAAAGTCAGAGGGAAAAGATAATCCGTTGATTTCTGCTGTGCAACTCATCGGTGATGGTGTTTCCCAAGTACAATTTATTGGAAATCAGGCAGTAAATAACCTTGTGAACTTCTTAAACATCTCGCCGGAAAATTCAGATACAAATGAGCAGTCCTCTGTAGATGATGAGGTGTATGATGAGATGGAAAGTCAGAGAAGAATACACAAACCTTTTGAAAGGTCAACATCTCTACAGTCAGACAGGAGTACTGATGGCGCTAGCTTTCAGATAGGAAGGATCCTTCGTCATATATGGTCTAGGATGCAGTCCAACAATGATATTGTTTGCTATTGCTGCTTCATTATTGCGTTCCTGTGGAACTTCAGTCTTCTTTCAATGGTCTATCTAGCAGCGTTGTTCTTATATGCCCTCTGCGTTCACACAGGCCCTACTCACATCTTCTGGGTCCTCATGCTAATGTACACAGAAATCTATATCCTTCTCCAGTATTTATACCAGATTATAATCCAGCACTGTGGGTTGAGCATTGATGCTCCTCTTCTTCATGAACTGGGATTTCCGACACAAAGAATCAAATCATCGTTTGTTGTCAGCTCGTTGCCTCTCTTCCTTATTTACATATTTACTCTCATACAGAGCGCCATAACAGTGAAAGATGGTGATTGGGTTCCTTCCGGAGATTTTACGTCGCGCCGGAATGCTCGTGGGAGCCAGAAGGATCTTACAAGAAGTAGCTGGAGGCAGAGAATCTTGGATGTGTGCAAGAAGTTGAGAGATGGGGCGACATTGGTGATGAGAGGCATCTGCCGGTACTGGATCTCGCTGACACGTGGAGCAGAATCCCCTCCTTACTTTGTTCAGGTGACAATGGATGTTCACATGTGGCCTGAAGATGGAATTCAGCCTGAAAGAGTTGAATGCCGAATGAATCAGTTGCTTAGGCTTGTTCACAATGAAAGATGCGAGAAGGAAAACCCTGATCTTTGTCCTTACTCGAGCAGGGTCCACGTACAAAGTATAGAGAGAAGTTCTGAGATCCCAAACGAGGCCCTGGTTGTCCTCGAGGTTGAGTATGCTTCTCCCACGAATGGGTGTTGTTCAGCAGAATGGCACAAATCACTCACCCCAGCCTCAGATGTGGCGAAAGAAATTCGCAAAGCTCAACATAGTGGACTTTTTGAAGGAACTGGGTTTCCGTACCCCATCCTCTCTGTGATTGGCGGAGGAAAGAGAGAAACAGACCTCTATGCTTACATATTTGGTGCTGATTTGATGGCCTTCTTTCTGGTTGCCGTTTTCTACCAATCAGTCATTAAAAATAAAAGCGAGTTTATTGATGTATATCAGCTAGAGGACCAGTTCCCAGTTGACTTTGTCATTATTCTAATGGTAGTTCATTTCTTCAAGTCTCGTTTATCTGTTGTTCACATATCAGTGCCCTAACCTGATGAAACGCTTCTGTGGCAGGTTATCTTCTTCCTGATTGTTGTTGATCGTGTCATCTATCTTTGCTCATTTGCGACTGGGAAAGTGGTATACTACCTCTTCAGTCTTATTCTCTTCACATATGCGGTGACAGAGTATGCTTGGAGCATATATCCGACGCAGCAACACGCTGCTGGCTTGGCTCTCAGATTCATATTTCTTGCCAAAGCAATGTCACTAGCTCTCCAGGCCATACAAATCCGCTATGGACTACCTCATAAGAGCACCCTATACCGGCAGTTTCTGACAAGTGAAGTTTCAAGGATCAATTACTATGGCTACAGACTTTACCGTGCTCTTCCTTTCCTGTATGAACTGAGATGTGTACTTGACTGGTCCTGCACAGCCACATCACTGACAATGTATGACTGGCTCAAGGTATGTTGTTTCAACCCATGCTGATATCTAGAACCCTCGTTATGATCATGGATCGTTCATGTTTAACCTGAACATACTTCCAAGGACTTAAGTTCTGTCCTCTCGCAGTTGGAAGATGTGAATGCGAGTTTGTACCTTGTCAAATGCGATACAGTTTTAAATCGAGCTACACACAAACATGGGGAGAGGCAAACAAAAATGACTAAATGCTGCAACGGGATATGTCTCTTCTTCATCTTGTTATGCGTTATATGGGCTCCTATGCTGGTAAAAGATTTCTCCTTACAACCATAAGTTTTATGGAAAAAAAAAAGTAAAGAAAAGAAACCGAATAATTTGGTTCTTGTGATGAGCAGTAGTACCCTGACGCGTATAAGTAAGAAAAGATTATAGTGTTGGCTCAAACCAACAACTGTCTGTGATGTCTTACAAGTAGGGGTATATAATTGGTGAGTCATTTGTTTTGTTGGTAACGGCTTCCTCCTTGCAGATGTATAGCAGTGGTAACCCAACAAACATTGCCAACCCGATAAAAGATGCGAGCGTTCAAATTGATATAAAAACAATTGGTGGAAAGCTTACTTTGTTCCAGACAACTCTGTGCAAAAGAATCTCAGGGGATGACATTGATCTTGGGCTAGATCTAGGGTCCCAAAGCTTCTTGCCAACGTACAACAAAAATGACATTCAGCTGATATGCTGCCAAGCTGATGCAAGCGTTCTATGGCTTGTCCCTGACACAGTTGTGACCAGATTCGTTCAATCCCTGGACTGGGACACGGAAATGGACATCACCTTTTCTTGGGTTCTAAACAGAGACCGACCCAAAGGCAAGGAGACTGTCAAGTATGAAAGAAGTGTGGACCCTCAGGACCTTCCGAAACGCTCTGATGTGCAAATGGTCCTCAATGGCTCAATGGATGGATTTAGAGTGCAGAACTTATACCCAAAGTTTTTCCGTGTTACTGGCTCTGGTGATGTCAGGTCTTTTGAGGATCAGGTAAAACTATCTTTTTTGGCACAAGAAGCTAAGAGTTGTTTCTTTTCCAGACTGTGTTTTCCGTTTCGAACTTAAATATTGTAACGGTTATGTTGTTGGTACACAGACGGATGAAGTGAGTGCAGACATACTCATGAACCATGCAGATTCCAAGTGGTGGTGGTCATTCCATAATCTTAAAGCGTCCGAAAATATCAGCGCTTGCGAGGGTATGGATGGACCAGTTGCTATCATAATGTCCGAGGAAACACCTCCACGTAAGTTAGCTCTTGCTTGCTCTCTCTCGAGACTTGTAATGTTCTATTAAGATTTAACAGTTACTGGAATAATACTAATAATAATGCAGAGGGGTTTCTTGGTGACACGCTCAGCAAATTCAGTATATGGGGGCTCTATATAACATTTGTACTGGCAGTGGGGCGTTTTATCAGGCTCCAGTGCTCTGACCTGCGTATGAGAATACCTTACGAGAACCTGCCTTCGTGTGACAGGTAACAAGCGCAACCCTTGTGAGTTTTGCTTTTTTTTTTTTTCAGTAATGCTCTCTATCTGTGTTGTTAAATGTAGATTAATAGCAATATGTGAGGACTTATACGCGGCGAGAGCGGAGGGTGAGCTTGGAGTAGAAGAAGTTCTATACTGGACCCTTGTGAAGATCTATAGATCCCCACACATGCTGCTTGAGTATACAAAGCTAGACTATGATGCTTAGGTCCGACCACACTTTTGTCATATTTGTACATACCGAGTGATTTTTTTTTTATTATATATATATAGAGTTGATATCTTATTTATAGAACAGAAGTGCCTCATGTAGTTATGAGTCTTACTTATGACATAATGAGAAGACGAAGAAAACTTCATTCTATCCTGAACTAGATACAAGTAAAGATTCAGTAGGAGTGAGAGAGATGATGGGTATTCCAAATTCGCAAGTCCAACCCGAAAAGCTAAAACAGCTAGAGCCTATAGACAATCCCATGATAACATGTTTGCTCACAAAGTAATAAGAGAGACGCGACTTCAACATCAAATGTGTAGTAGTAGTACTACTACTAGTTACTACTAAAGGATCCTTTCTCTTCCAAACGCCTCTCTCCCTGCGTAACTGAGCTGTGCGATTCTTACAGCCCGACTTCACCACTGGATCGTCTTTTCATTTTTATGGGCCTAAAACAAGATACGGCCCATACAGTTTTGCTTTCAAGCTCATTATCTTTTGTTTCTAAGCCCATAAATATTTGTTTTGAAACGCATCACGTTGAACCTAAAAAACGAAAGAAGAGGAGTTTCGCAAAACGACGAAGGTGTAATGCCGTTTTTGAGAACATGGAAACAGCACACACACGTCCTCTATCTCTCTTTCTCCAGCTAAACGTCCAATCACTTCACCTAACTCTCAACGGTCTCTATTCCATTCTTTGTTCTTTTCTTTTTGACTTTTTTTAAAAATAAAAATCATTAGTTTATTATTTTGGTTATTTCTTGTTTTTCCCTCAATTATTCAATCAACCTTCCTATATTTAATTCCACGATAAAGCTATGCTTTGCTTATATCAAATCCTTCATTAAGGAGATTTTTCTGCAGGAAACTACTACCAGTCTTTAAATTAAAGATTAGTTGAGTCCTCCCTCTTATTAGTACTTGTTTATAATTATATAAATGTATTAGGTCCGTGTCAAATGAGGCGGGTCCACGGCTACTCTGCCATGCATTTGGATAATAAATTTAAGATGGGAAGAAAGCTACAAAAGCAACCTGCCAGCATCGTATGTATGAGTTCCATCTAGTATTTAATTATTTGGGAGTAGTTAGCTTCCTTTTCGCTAATTGACTCTTCCTTGTTGGACGGTTCATAACTCTTTGTAATTATTGTGAGTTTATATAAGCTCCATACCGTCGATAATTGCTTCTTCTTCTTCTTTTTTTTGTTAGCCAAATTATTCAGAAGAAGTGAAATCAAATGATTGGCGTTTATAAAACCAGTATATATATATAAAGATTGATAGATAGATAGGGTACATGATCAGTTGATGATATCACACGTAAGCTCAAGACCAATTTCCAAGAAGCTCCTTGCTCTCTTTTTAGCAACTTCAGATTCCTAAATTCTCAAAACTCGTAATTCTTTTATTTCTTTCCTTTTTCTAAATTAATCTCTCTCTCTCTCTCTCTCGTTATCCTCACTTGAGATCGAGCTTATATGCTGCGATCGCCGGTTTTCTAGATGATGTTGATGTTGAACCTCATTGCTTTCCTCCGCCGCCGTATCCGGAAGGCCAAAATCTCCGGTGAAGACCCCACTCCCTCCTCCAACGAGTTTTCTTCCACAGCCGCCATTCATCCAAACCCTGAGAAACCCATCAGAGTCGCCACCTTCAACGCTGCTATGTTCTCCATGGCTCCCGCCGTCCCCAACAACAACAACAACAACAACTCTACTGAATTTACTGCTGGTCTCCCACTCCGCTCCAAGTCAACTCTTGACCGTCCCAGGAGCATACTTAAGCAGTCTCCGCTTCACCCCATTAACAATAATATGAAACAAGAGAGGTTCGCTAAATCGAGGCTAAGGGTCTCCATCAATCTCCCCTACAACGAGATTAGCCGCCAGCTCAGTTTCCGTGAGGATCACTCCCCTCTCAGGCCAGCTCTCTCTTTCTCCGGCGATCTCCCCTCCACCAGAACGGTTCTTGATGTGCTGAGGGAGCTAGACGCTGACGTGCTTGCTCTTCAGGACGTGAAGGCTGACGAGGCTGACCAAATGCGACCCCTCTCCGATCTGGCGGCTGCCCTCAACATGAATTACGTCTTTGCCGAGAGCTGGGCGCCCGAGTACGGCAACGCCGTTCTCTCCAAGTGGCCCATCAAAACCTCCAATGTCCTCAAGATCTTTGACCACTCTGATTTCAGGTTAGTCACTTATTATTATCTGATTAAGACAAGACCCAAAACTATAACTGTCTCTTCATTTTTCTTTTTAGATATTATATGGTTCCCCTTGATCATGCTTGATAAACAAATTAGTTTTTTGTGCGGTGACTGGTGAGTTTGTACCTCTCAATAAGTAGAACCTAGTCATGGTCTTCTCGTGAGGAGTATCAATGTGTCTATATATACATACAAACATGTACATACAAAATGCACACTTGAGTTTTTCTGTGAAAGGAACTTCTCAGAGAACAGCTGTTTATTCTCAAGGACATGCTTTTGTCTGAATAAATATAATATTACTGTATCTCACTGACTTCTTGTGAAAAACATCTCTTGACTGGAAACCTTTTCTCTGCTTAATAAATAAGGAATCCTTTTTAAAATAATATTCAAAATGGTGGCAGACATCGAAAAAGGTAGTGTATATTATTAATTTTTTTTTTTTGTCTAGGATTGGTCTATTGGAAAATATACGTACGTAGTCTGCATTCTTTTGTTCCCCTTTTGCCTAGGTGGGGTTTATGTTGGAATAAGACGCGTTACTTTTTTGGGGACAACATTTGATGCATATTTTAGTAAATGAAGTAGTATTAATTAGGGTTTTGTATATATTTATTGGTCATAGGAATGTGCTGAAGGCGACCATAGATGTACCGGGGAGCGGGGAAGTGGAATTTCACTGCACTCATCTAGATCACTTGGACGAGAATTGGAGAATGAAGCAAGTCCATGCAATTATCCAATCAACTGATGTCCCACACATACTTGCTGGCGCTCTCAATTCTCTCGACGAGTCCGATTACTCTTCCGAGAGATGGACCGACATTGTCAAGGTATAATTAACTAGAATATTAATATCTATACATGTACAACAACGTAATCATCAATCTAGCTTTAGTAACTATATACCGTTGCTACATATATATAGTATTACCAAGAGATGGGTAAGCCAATGCCAAAAGCCCAAGTGATGAGGTTCTTAAAGAGCAAAGAATACACTGACGCCAAGGACTTTGCTGGAGAATGCGAATCTGTCGTAGTCGTCGCCAAAGGCCAGAGTAAGCACCTACACTGTCTACTTTATGTCAACCACTGTCGTTTTCCTAACGTCGTATATATATAATGACATGCAGGTGTACAAGGAACATGCAAGTACGGGACACGCGTGGACTACATACTGGCTTCCGCCGATTCTCCTTACCAGTTCGTGCCGGGGTCGTACTCGGTTTTGTCTTCTAAAGGAACATCTGATCATCACATAGTGAAGGTCGATCTTGTAAAAGCCAGGGCTGTTAACGTCGACGAGGAACAACCAAAAAGACAGACACAGCAGAGAGCTACGACGACAACTATATATAATGATCCATCTCTTACAAAGGCCTCCTGGAGGACGCATTACTACAAAGCGTGAACATTAATCACTATATATATACTTACTAGACATATAGATTACAAAAATGTTACAGGCCGTGGACGTCTCTGTGTTGTGCGCGTTTTTAACCGTTAATTCTGATATACTTTCCCATATATAGATTTCCAGATTTCTTTTGTCTGTCTGCTTTTACTGTGAAGACATTATGGCTTGTTTAACCACAGACGTATATTAATAAATTACGAGTGAAGATCAGTCTCATCGAGATTACCTTTTATATAGTAGTTCACTTATTTTAAGAATGGACGGAAAAGGAAACTAAAACAAATAGTTCAAGTTGGGTAAGCTCTGACTTTGAAGCTAAAGTCATAAACCCCCATAACTATGACTCAAGTTTCTATAGCACCTCGAGCTAAGATAACTTAATTCTCAATCCCAAGCTATGATTCTAATTTCTTACGTTAGTATTTTAGTTTATTTTTAGCCAACTTGCAGTGGATAAATATATTCTCGAGAACCATGTTCTACTTCGCGAGTTTTATAATGATCTTTATCCTCATCCATCATCCAGTTCACGAAAATGTATCTTCTGTGTAAATATATTCAGAATATATATATATATATATATCTAAAAGAATGATCCCAAAAATGGTTAGGGAAATTGTCTTAGCTAGATAAGGTATTAAGGTAAACTTTGTAAACCTGGACGAAGCCAATTGTTTTCCTTTAATTTTAATTGTTGTTTGCCGGCCTAGTGGCTTAGAGGTGCCCCCATTAAAGTTTTCTTTAGCAAAAAAAAAAAAAAAAAAACCTTTGTAAATCGAACATCATTTTCTTCAGTTCAAGGATCGGGAAGTGATGACGGTAACAAACACTTCTGTGAGATGGTAACGGGCGTAACCGGAACCAGATACCTTACTAAACACAACCTTTAGCTTCATCTTCACTTTCTTTCCGGAAAGAAGAGCTATAATTTACAGTCATTTGAGTTTTACCTAGTTGAGAGTGTAAACAACACTAAAGAGCGTAAACTTCAATATACAGAGCACTTACCAAAGCGGTGCAACCAAACGGAAATATAGGTTAACAAAAGTTCAAAACCTCTTTGAACTTCCTACATTTTTATTAAGCTATATTAAACGGTACATGGATATCATTTTAATTTTTTGTCAATTAATTTAGTAAAACTTTATAATACTCCCTAAATTGGTGGACTAAGCACTATAAAATCGCTATTCTCGAGAAAAGCGGAGACAACAAATGTTCCAAACCTCTTTGACCTTCATAATATGTTAGTGAAGGATGAAACTATGCATTAAAACATTATTTTAATACTTTTGAATTTTTCTCAAAATCTATGGGTTAACCCCTACGAAAATATTAAATTTTCATAAATGCTCTATATACTGAAGCTTATGATCTTTAGTGTTGTTTTAAAATTTCTAAACACATTCTACATTTGTATTAATGCATATTAAACTCTCTTTCATGGTACACGGGCATCGTTTTAATTTTCGATCAATTAATTTAGTAAAACTTCATAATACTCCCTAAATTGGTGGACTAACTACTATAAAATCGTTATTTGCAAGAGAAACGGACACAACAAAAGTTCCAAACCCCTTTTAACTTCATCATATGTTGGTGAAGGATGCAACTATGCATTAAAACAATATTTTCATACTTTTGATTTTTTTCTCAAAATCTATGGGTTAATCCGAACAAAAATATTAAATTTTCGGTAAATGCTCTATATACTGAAGCTTATGATCTTTAGAGTTGTTTTAAAATTTCTAAACACATTCTAAATTTGTATTAATGTATATTAAACTCTCTTTCATGGTACATGGGTATCATTTAATTTTTTTGTCAATTAATTTACTAAAACTTCATAACAGTCCCTAAATTGGTGAACTAACAGCTATAAATTTTTATTTGCCAGAGAAACTGACACAACAAAAATTCTAAACCTCTTTGAACTTCGTCGTATGTTTGTGAAGGATGCAACTATGCATTAAAAGAGTATTTTCATATTTTTGAATTTTTCTCAAAATCTACGGGTTAACCCCTACGAAAATGTTGAATATTAGGTAAATGCTCTATATACTGAAGCCTATGATCTTTAGTACTGTTTTAAAATTTCTAAACACATTATACATTTGTATTAATGTATATTAAACTCTCTTTCATAGTACATGGGCATCGTTTTAATTTTTTGTCAATTAATTAAGTAAAACTTCATAATACTCTCAAAATTGGTGGACTAACCACTATAAAATCGTTATTTCCTAGAGAAACGGAGACAATAAAAGTTCCAAACCTCTATGAAATTCATCATATGTTGGTGAAGGATGCAACTATGCATTAAAACAGTATTTTCATATTTTTGAATTTTTTCAAAATCTAAGGGTTATAACCCCTACGAAAATATTGAATTTTACGTAAATGCTCTATATACTGAAGCCTATGATCTTTATTGTTGTTTTAAAATTTCTAAACACATTCTACATTTGTATTAATGTATATATAACTCTCATTCATGTTACATGGTCATCGTTTTATTTTTTTGTCAATTAATTTACTAAAACTTCATAACAGTCCCTAAATTTGTGGACTAACCACTATAAAATCGTTATTGCTAGAGAAACAGACACAACAAAATTTCCAAACCTCTTTGAACTTCATCATATGTTGGTGAAGGATGCAACTATGCATTAAAACATTATTTTCATATTTTTGAATTTTTCTCAAAATCTATGGGTTAACCCTACGAAAATATTTAATTTTCGGTAAATGCTCTATATACTGAAGCCTATGATCTTTAGTGTTGTTTTAAAATTTCTAAACACATTCTAAATTTGTATTAATGTATATTAAACTCTCATTCATGGTACATGGGCATCGTTTTAATTTTTTGTCAATTAATTTAGTAAACTTCATAACAGTCCCTAAATTGGTAGACTAACCACTATAAAATCGTTATTTGCTAGAGAAACAGACACAACAAAATTTCAAAACCTTTTTGAACTTCATCAGATGTTGGTGAATGATGAAAATATGCATTAAAACATTATTTTCATATTTTTTATTTTTTCTCAAAATCTATGGGTTAACCCCTACGAAAATATTGAATTTTCGGTAAATGCTCTATATACTGAAGCCTATGATCTTTAGTGTTGTTTTAAAATTTTGAAACACATTCTACATTTGTATTAATGTATATTAAATTCTCATTCATTGTACATGGGCATCGTTTTAATTTTTTGTCAATTAATTTAGTAAAACTTCATAACAGTCCCTAAATTGGTGGACTAACCACTATAAAATCGTTATTTGCTAGAGAAGGGGAGACAACAAAAGTTTCAAACCTCTTTGAACTTCATCATATGTTGGTGAAGGATGCAACTATGCATTAAAACAGTATTTTCATATTTTTGAATTTTTTTCAATATCTATGGGTTAACCCCCTACGAAAATATTGAATTTTCGGTAAATGCTCTATATACTGAAGCCTATGATCTTTAGTGTTGTTTTAAAATTTCTAAACACATTCTACATTTGTATTAATGTATATTAAACTCTCATTCATGGTACATGGACATCGTTTTATTTTTTTGTCAATTAATTTACTAAAACTTCATAACAGTCCCTAAATTGGTGGACTAACCACTATAAAATCGTTATTTGCTAGAGAAACGGACACAACAAAATTTCCAAACCTCTTTGAACTTCATCATATGTTGGTGAAAGATGCAACTATGCATTAAAACATTATTTTCATATTTTTGAATTTTTCTCAAAATCTATGGGTCAACAACCCATACGAAAATATTGAATTTTCGGTAAATGTTCTATATACTGAAGCCTATGATCTTTAGTGTTGTTTTAAAATTTCTAAACACATTATATATTTGTATTAATGTATATGAAATCTTCATTCATGATACATGGGCATCGTTTTATTTTTTGTCAATTAATTTACAAAAACTTCATAACAGTCCCTAAATTGGTGGACTAACCACTATAAAATCGTTATTTGCTAGAGAAACGGACACAACAAAAATTCCAAACCTCTTTGAACTTCATCATATGTTGGTGAAGGATGCAACTATGCATTAAAACAGTATTTTCATATTTTTGAATTTTTCTCAAAATCTATGGGTAACCCCTACGAAAATATTGAATTTTCGGTAAATGCTCTATATACTGAAGCCTATGATCTTTAGTGTTGTTTTAAAATTTCTAAACACATTCTACATTTGTATTAATGTATATTAAACTCTCTTTCATGGTACATGGGCATCGTTTTAATTTTTTGTCAATTAATTTAGTAAAACTTCATAATACTCCCTAAATTGGTGGACTAACCACTATAAAATCGTTATTTGCTAGAGAAACGGAGACAACAAAAGTTCCAAACCTCTTTGAACTTCATCATATGTTGGTGAAGGATGCAAATATGCATTAAAACAGTATTTTCATATTTTTGAATTTTTTTCAATATCTATGGGTTAACAACCCTACGAAAATATTGAATTTTGGTAAATGCTCTATATACTGAAGCCTATGATCTTTAGTGTTGTTTTTAAATTTCTAAACTGATTATACATTTGTATTAATGTATATTAACTTCTGTTTCATGGTACATGGGCATCGTTTTATTTTTTTGTCAATTAATTTAGTAAAACTTCATAATACTCCCTAAATTGGTTGACTAACCACTATAAAATCGTTATTTGCTAGAGAAACGGAGACAAAAAAGTTCCAAACCTCTTTGAACTTCATCATATGTTGGTGAAGGATGCAACTATGCATTAAAACAGTATTTTCATGTTTTTGAATTTTTCTCAATATCTATGGGTTAACCCCTACGAAAATATTGAATTTTCGGTAAATGCTCTATATACTGAAGCCTATGATCTTTAGTGTTGTTTTAAAAGTTCTAAACACATTCTAAATTTGTATTAATATATATTAAACTCTCTTTCATGGTACATGGGCATCATTTTAATTTTTTTTCAATTAATTAAGTAAAACTTCATAACAGTCCCTAAATTGGTGGACTAACCACTATAAAATCGTTATTTGCTAGAGAAGGGAGACAACAAAAGTTCGAAACCTCTTTGAACTTCATCATATGTTGGTGAAGGATGCAACTATGCATTAAAACAGTATTTTCATATTTTTGAATTTTTCTCAAAATCTATGGGTTAACCCCTACGAAAATATTGAATTTTCGGTAAATGCTCTATATACTGAAGCCTATGATCTTTAGTGTTGTTTTAAAATTTCTAAACACATTCTACATTTGTATTAATGTATATTAAACTCTCTTTCGTGGTACATGGGCATCGTTTTAATTTTTTGTCAATTAATTTAGTAAAACTTCATAACAGTCCCTAAATTGGTGGACTAACCACTATAAAATCGTTATTTGCTAGAGAAACGGAGACAACAAAAGTTCAAACCTCTTTGAACTTCATCATATGTTGGTGAAGGATGCAACTATGCATTAAAACAGTATTTTCATATTTTTGAATTTTTCTCAAAATCTATGGGTTAACCCCTACGAAAATATTGAATTTTCGGTAAATGCTCTATATACTGAAGCCTATGATCTTTAGTGTTGTTTTAAAAGTTCTAAACACATTCTAAATTTGTATTAATGTATATTAAACTCTCTTTCATGGTACATGGGCATCGTTTTATTTTTTTGTCAATTAATTTAGTAAAACTTCATAACAGTCCATAAATTGGTGGACTAACCACTATAAAATCGTTATTTGCTAGAGAAAGGGAGACAACAAAATTTCAAAACCTTTTTGAACTTCATCATATGTTGGTGAATGATGCAAATATGCATTAAAACAGTAATTTCATATTTTTGAATTTTTCTCAAAATCTAAGGGTTAACCCCTACGAAAATATTGAATTTTCGGTAAATGCTCTATATACTGAAGCCTATGATCTTTAGTGTTGTTTTAAAAGTTCTAAACACTATCTAAATTTGTATTAATGTATACTAAACTCTCTTTCATGGTACATGGGCATTGTTTTATTTTTTTGTCAATTAATTTACTAAAACTTCATAACAGTCCCTAAATTGGTGGACTAACCACTATAAAATCGTTATTTCCTAGAGAAAGGGAGACAACAAAACTTCAAAACCTCTTTGAACTTTATCATATGTTGGTGAAGGATGCAACTATGCATTAAAACAGTATTTTCATATTTTTGAATTTTTCTCAAAATCTATGGGTTAACCCCTACGAAAATATTGAATTTTCGGTAAATGCTCTATATACTGAAGCCTATGATCTTTAGTGTTGTTTTAAAATTCTAAACACATTCTAAATTTGTATTAATGTATATTAAACTCTCTTTCATGGTACATGGGCATCGTTTTAATTTTTGTCAATTAATTAGTAAAACTTCATAACAGTCCCTAAATTGGTGGACTAACCACTATAAAATCGTTATTTGCTAGAGAAAGGAGACAACAAAAGTTCCAAACCTCTTTGAACTTCATCATATGTTGGTGAAGGATGCAACTATGCATTAAAACAGTATTTTCATATTTTGAATTTTTCTCAAAATCTTGGGTTAACCCCTACGAAAATATTGAATTTTCGGTAAATGCTCTATATACTGAAGCCTATGATCTTTAGTGTTGTTTTAAAATTTCTAAACACATTCTACATTTGTATTAATGTATATTAAACTCTCATTCGTGGTACATGGGCATCGTTTTAATTTTTCGTCAATTAATTTAGTAAAACTTCATAACAGTCCCTAAATTGGTGGACTAACCACTATAAAATCGTTATTTGCTAGAGAAAGGGAGACAACAAAAGTTCAAAATCTTTTTGAACTTCATCATATGTTGGTGAATGATGCAACTATGCATTAAAACAGTATTTTCATATTTTTGAATTTTTCTCAAAATCTATGGGTTAACCCCTACGAAAATATTGAATTTTCGGTAAATGCTCTATATACTGAAGCCTATGATCTTTAGTGTTGTTTTAAAATTTCTAAACACATTCTACATTTGTATTAATGTATATTAAACTCTCATTCATGGTACATGGGCATCGTTTTAATTTTTTGTCAATTAATTTAGTAAAACTTCATAACAGTCCCTAAATTGGTGGACTAACCACTATAAAATCGTTATTTGCTAGAGAAAGGAGACAACAAAAGTTCGAAACCTCTTTGAACTTCATCATATGTTGGTGAAGGATGCAACTATGCATTAAAACAGTATTTTCATATTTTTGAATTTTTCTCAAAATCTATGGGTTAACCCCTACGAAAATATTGAATTTTCGGTAAATGCTCTATATACTGAAGCCTATGATCTTTAGTGTTGTTTTAAAATTTCTAAACACATTCTACATTTGTATTAATGTATATTAAACTCTCTTTCATGGTACATGGGCATCGTTTTAATTTTTTTGTCAATTAATTTAGTAAAACTTCATAACAGTCCCTAAATTGGTGGACTAACCACTATAAAATCGTTATTTGCTAGAGAAACGGAGACAACAAAAGTTCCAAACCTCTTTGAACTTCATCATATGTTGGTGAAGGATGCAACTATGCATTAAAACAGTATTTTCATATTTTTGAATTTTTCTCAAAATCTATGGGTTAACCCCTACGAAAATATTGAATTTTCGGTAAATGCTCTATATACTGAAGCCTATGATCTTTAGTGTTGTTTTAAAATTTCTAAACACATTCTACATTTGTATTAATGTATATTAAACTCTCTTTCATGGTACATGGGCATCGTTTTAATTTTTTGTCAATTAATTTAGTAAAACTTCATAACACTCCCTAAATTGGTGGACTAACCACTATAAAATCGTTATTTGCTAGAGAAACGGAGACAAAAAAAGTTCCAAACCTCTTTGAACTTCATCATATGTTGGTGAAGGATGCAACTATGCATTAAAACAGTATTTTCATATTTTTGAATTTTTCTCAAAATCTATGGGTTAACCCCTACGAAAATATTGAATTTTCGGTAAATGCTCTATATACTGAAGCCTATGATCTTTAGTGTTGTTTTAAAATTTCTAAACACATTCTAAATTTGTATTAATGTATATTAAACTCTCTTTCATGGTACATGGGCATCGTTTTAATTTTTGTCGATTAATTTAGTAAAACTTCATAACAGTCCCTAAATTGGTGGACTAACCACTATAAAATCGTTATTTGCTAGAGAAATGGAGACAACAAAAGTTCCAAACCTCTTTGAACTTCATCATATGTTGGTGAAGGATGCAACTATGCATTAAAACAGTATTTTCATATTTTGAATTTTTCTCAAATCTATGGGTTAACCCCTACGAAAATATTGAATTTTCGGTAAATGCTCTATATACTGAAGCCTATGATCTTTAGTGTTGTTTTAAAAGTTCTAAACACATTCTAAATTTGTATTAATGTATATTAAACTCTCTTTCATGGTACATGGGCATCATTTTAATTTTTTTGTCAATTAATTAAGTAAAACTTCATAACAGTCCCTAAATTGGTGGACTAACCACTATAAAATCGTTATTTGCTAGAGAAACGGAGACAACAAAAGTTCGAAACCTCTTTGAACTTCATCATATGTTGGTGAAGGATGCAACTATGCATTAAAACAGTATTTTCATATTTTTGAATTTTTCTCAAAATCTATGGGTTAACCCCCTACGAAAATATTGAATTTTCGGTAAATGCTCTATATACTGAAGCCTATGATCTTTAGTGTTGTTTTAAAATTTCTAAACACATTCTACATTTGTATTAATGTATATTAAACTCTCTTTCATGGTACATGGGCATCGTTTTAATTTTTTGTCAATTAATTTAGTAAAACTTCATAACAGTCCCTAAATTGGTGGACTAACCACTATAAAATCGTTATTTGCTAGAGAAACGGAGACAACAAAAGTTCCAAACCTCTTTGAACTTCATCATATGTTGGTGAAGGATGCAACTATGCATTAAAACAGTATTTTCATATTTTTGAATTTTTCTCAAAATCTATGGGTTAACCCCTACGAAAATATTGAATTTTCGGTAAATGCTCTATATACTGAAGCCTATGATCTTTAGTGTTGTTTTAAAATTTCTAAACACATTCTACATTTGTATTAATGTATATTAAACTCTCTTTCATGGTACATGGGCATCGTTTTATTTTTTTGTCAATTAATTTAGTAAAACTTCATAACAGTCCCTAAATTGGTGGACTAACCACTATAAAATCGTTATTTGCTAGAGAAACGGAGACAACAAAAGTTCAAAACCTCTTTGAACTTCATCATATGTTGGTGAAGGATGCAACTATGCATTAAAACAGTATTTTCATATTTTTGAATTTTTCTCAAAATCTATGGGTTAACCCCTACGAAAATATTGAATTTTCGGTAAATGCTCTATATACTGAAGCCTATGATCTTTAGTGTTGTTTTAAAATTTCTAAACACATTCTACATTTGTATTAATGTATATTAAACTCTCATTCGTGGTACATGGGCATCGTTTTAATTTTTCGTCAATTAATTTAGTAAAACTTCATAACAGTCCCTAAATTGGTGGACTAACCACTATAAAATCGTTATTTGCTAGAGAAACGGAGACAACAAAAGTTCCAAACCTCTTTGAACTTCATCATATGTTAGTGAAGGATGCAACTATGCATTAAAACAGTATTTTCATATTTTTGAATTTTTCTCAAAATCTATGGGTTAACCCCTACGAAAATATTGAATTTTCGGTAAATGCTCTATATACTGAAGCCTATGATCTTTAGTGTTGTTTTAAAATTTCTAAACACATTCTACATTTGTATTAATGTATATTAAACTCTCTTTCATGGTACATGGGCATCGTTTTATTTTTTTGTCAATTAATTTAGTAAAACTTCATAACAGTCCCTAAATTGGTGGACTAACCACTATAAAATCGTTATTTGCTAGAGAAATGGAGACAACAAAAGTTTCAAACCTCTTTGAACTTTATCATATGTTGGTGAAGGATGCAACTATGCATTTAATTTTCATATTTTTGAATTTTTCTCAAAATCTATGGGTTAACCCCTACGAAAATATTGAATTTTCGGTAAATGTTCTATATACTGAAGCCTATGATCTTTAGTGTTGTTTTAAAATTTCTAAACACATTCTACATTTGTATTAATGTATATTAAACTTCTTTCATGGTACATGGGCATCGTTTTATTTTTTTGTCAATTAATTAGTAAAACTTCATAACAGTCCCTAAATTGGTGGACTAACCACTATAAAATCGTTATTTGCTAGAGAAACGGAGACAACAAAAGTTCAAACCTCTTTGAACTTCATCATATGTTGGTGAAGGATGCAACTATGCATTAAAACAGTATTTTCATATTTTTGAATTTTTCAAATCTAAATCTATGGCCTACGAAAATATTGAATTTTCGGTAAATGCTCTATATACTGAAGCCTATGATCTTTAGTGTTGTTTTAAAATTTCTAAACACATTCTACATTTGTATTAATGTATATTAAACTCTCTTTCATGGTACATGGGCATCGTTTTAATTTTTTGTCAATTAATTTAGTAAAACTTCATAATACTCCCTAAATTGGTTGACTAACCACTATAAAATTGTTATTTGCTAGAGAAACGGAGACAACAAAAGTTCCAAACCTCTTTGAACTTCATCATATGTTGGTGAAGGATGAAACTATGCATTAAAACAGTATTTTCATATTTTGAATTTTTCTCAAAATCTATGGGTTAACCCCTATGAAAATATTGAATTTTCGGTAAATGTTCTATTTACTGAAGCCTATGATCTTTAGTGTTGTTTTTAAATTTCTAAACACATTCTACATTTCATGGTATATGAGCATCGTTTTTATTTTTTGTCAATTAATTTAGTAAAACTTCATAATACTCCCTAAATTGGTTGACTAACCATTATAAAATCGTTATTTGCTAGAGAAACGGAGACAAAAAAGTTCCAAACCTCTTTGAACTTCATCATATGTTGGTGAAGGATGCAACTATGCATTAAAACAGTATTTTCATATTTTGAATTTTTCTCAAATCTATGGGTTAACCCCTACGAAAATATTGAATTTTCGGTAAATGCTTTATATACTAAAGCCTATGATCTTTAGTGTTGTTTAAAAGTTCTAAACACATTTAAAATTTGTATTAATGTATATTAAACTCTCTTTAATGGTACATGGGCATCATTTTAATTTTTTTTCAATTAATTAGTAAAACTTCATAACAGTCCCTAAATTGGTGGACTAACCACTATAAAATCGTTATTTGCTAGAGAAAGGAGACAACAAAAGTTCCAAACCTCTTTGGACTTCATCATATGTTGGTGAAGGATGCAACTATGCATTAAAACAGTATTTTCATATTTTTGAATTTTTCTCAATATCTATGGGTAACCCCTACGAAAATATTGAATTTTCGGTAAATGCTCTATATACTGAAGCCTATGATCTTTAGTGTTGTTTTAAAAGTTCTAAACACATTCTACATTTGTATTAATGTATATAAAACTTTCATTCATGGTACATGGGCATCGTTTTAAGTTTTTGTCAATTAATTTAGTAAAACTTCATAACAGTCCCTAAATTGGTGGACCAACCACTATAAAATCGTTATTTGCTAGAGAAACGGAGACACCAAAAGTTCCAAACCTCTCTGAATTTCATCATATGTTGGTGAATGGTGCAACTATGCATTAAAAAAGTGTTTTCACATTTTTGAATATTTCTCAATCTATTGGTTAACCCCTACGAAAATATTGAATTTCCGGTTAATGCTCTATATACTGAAGCCTATGATCTTTAGTGTTGTTTAAAAATTTTTAAACACATTCTATATTTGTATTATTGTATATTAAACCCTCTTTAAGGGTACATGGGCATCGTTTTAATTTTTTTGTCAATTAATTTAGTAAAACTTCATAACAGTCCCTAAATTGGTGGACTAACCACTATAAAATCGTTATTTGCTAGAGAAAGGGAGACAACAAAAGTTCAAACCTCTTTGAACTTCATCATATGTTGGTGAAGGATGCAACTATGCATTAAAACAGTATTTTCATATTTTGAATTTTTCTCAAAATCTATGGGTTAATAACCCTACGAAAATATTGAATTTTCGGTATATGCTCTATATACTGAAGCCTATGATCTTTAGTGTTGTTTTAAAATTTCTAAACACATTGTAATTTGTATTAATGTATATTAAACTCTCTTTCATGGTACATGGGCATCGTTTTAATTTTTTTGTCAATTAATTTACTAAACTTCATAACAGTCCCTAAATTGGTGGACTAACCACTATAAAATCGTTATTTGCTAGAGAAACGGAGACAACAAAAGTTCAAACCTCTTTGAACTTCATATATGTTGGTGAAGGATGCAACTATGTATTAAAACAGTATTTTCATGTTTTTGAATTTTTCTCAAAATCTATGGCTTACGAAAATATTAAATTTTTGGTAAATGCTCTATTTACTGAATCCTATGATCTTTAGTGTTGTTTTTAAATTTCTAAACACATTCTACATTTGTATTAATGTATATTAAACTCTCTTTCATGGTACATGGGCATCGTTTTAATTTTTTGTCAATTAATTTAGTAAAACTTCATAATACTCCATAAATTGGTTGACTAACCACTATAAAATTGTTATTTGCTAGAGAAACGGAGACAACAAAAGTTTCAAACCTCTTTGAACTTCATCATATGTTGGAGAAGGATTCAATTATGTATTAAAACAGTATTTTCATATTTTTGAATTTTTCTCAATATCTATGAAAATATTGAATTTTTGGTAAATGCTCTATTTACTGAAGCCTATGATCTTTATTGTTGTTTTTAAATTTCTAAACACATTCTACATTTGTATTAATGTATCTTAAACTCTCTTTCATGGTGCATGGGCATCGTTTTAATTTTTTGTCAATTAATTTAGTAAAACTTCATAATACTCCCTAAATTGGTTGATTAACCACTATAAAATCGTTATTTGCTAGAGAAACGGAGACAAAAAAAGTTCCAAACCTGTCTGAACTTCATCATATGTTGGTGAAGGATGCAACTATGCATTAAAAAAGTATTTTCATGTTTTTGAATTTTTCTCAAATCTATGGGTTAACCCCTACGAAAATATTGAATTTTCGGTAAATGCTCTATATACTGAAGCCTATGATCTTTAGTGTTGTTTTAAAAGTTCTAAACACATTCTAAATTTGTATTAATGTATATTAAACCCCTCTTTAATGGTACATGGGCATCATTTTAATTTTTTTTCAATTAATTAGTAAACTTCATATAACAGTCCCTAAATTGGTGGACTAACCACTATAAAATCGTTATTTGCAAGAGAAAGGAGACAACAAAAGTTCGAAACCTCTTTGAACTTCATCATATGTTGGTGAAGGATGCAACTATACATTAAAACAGTATTTTCATATTTTTGAATTTTTCTCAAATCTATGGGTTAACCCCTACGAAAATATTGAATTTTCGGTAAATGCTCTATATACTGAAGCCTATGATCTTTAGTGTTGTTTTAAAATTTCTTAAACACATTCTAAATTTGTATTAATGTATATTAAACCTCTTTCATGGTACATGGGCATCGTTTTAATTTTTTTGTCAATTAATTTAGTAAAACTTCATAACAGTCCCTAAATTGGTGGACTAACCACTATAAAATCGTTATTTGCTAGAGAAAGGGAGACAACAAAAGTTCGAAACCTCTTTGAACTTCATCATATGTTGGTGAAGGATGCAACTATGCATTAAAACAGTATTTTCATATTTTTGAATTTTTCTCAATATCTATGGGTTAACACCCCTACGAAAATATTGAATTTTCGGTAAATGCTCTATATACTGAAGCCTATGATCTTTAGTGTTGTTTTAAAAGTTCTAAACACATTCTAAATTTGTATTAATGTATATTAAACTCTCTTTCATGGTACATGGGCATCGTTTTAATTTTTTGTCAATTAATTTAGTAAAACTTCATAACAGTCCCTAAATTGGTGGACTAACCACTATAAAATCGTTATTTGCTAGAGAAGGGAGACAACAAAAGTTCAAACCTCTTTGAACTTCATCATATGTTGGTGAAGATGCAACTATGCATTAAAACATTATTTTCATATTTTTGAATTTTTCTCAAATCTATGGTTTAACCCCCACGAAAATATTGAATTTTCGGTATATGCTCTATATACTGAAGCCTATGATCTTTAGTGTTGTTTTAAAATTTCTAAACACATTGTAATTTTGTATTAATGTATATTAAACTCTCTTTCATGGTACATGGACATCGTTTTAATTTTTTGTCAATTAATTTAGTAAAACTTCATAACAGTCCCTAAATTTGTTGACTAACCACTATAAAATCGTTATTTGCTAGGGAAACGGAGACAAAAAAAAGTTTCAAACCTCTTTGAACTTCATCATATGTTGGTGAATGATGCAACTATGCATTAAAACATTATTTTCATATTTTTGAAATTTTCTCAATATCTATGGGTTAATACCCATACGAAAATATTGAAATTTTGGTAAATGCTCTATATACTAAAGCCTATGATCTTTAGTGTTGTTTTAAAATTTCTAACACATTCTAAATTTGTATTGTATATTAAAGCCTCTTTAATGGTACATGGGCATCGTTTTAATTTTTTATCAATTAATTTAGTATCACTTCATAACAGTCCCTAAATTGGTGGACTAACCACTATAAAATCGTTATTTGCTAGAGAAAGTGAGACAACAAAAGTTCGAAACATCTTTGAACTTGATCATATGTTGGTGAATGATGAAACTATGCATTAAAACATTATTTTCATACTTTTGAATTTTTCTCAAAATCTATGGGTTAACCCCTACAAAAATATTTAATTTTCGGTAAATGCTCTATATACTAAAGCCTATGATCTTTAGTGTTGTTTTAAAAGTTCTTAACACATTTTAAATTTGTATTAATATATATTAAAGCCTCTTTAATGGTACAAAACATCAAATCGGAAAACACCAAATTGGACAACATCTCTTTTGATCGAGATGTTAGAAAACAAAACCTTTTTGATCGAGACTGAGAAGTCGTCTCCTTTGTTTTCGACAACACAATCGGACACCTCTCTTTCACTTTTTTCCCAATTTCCGGCCTCCGACAATTTCTTCTCTTCTAAATTGACCAGGAAGGCTAGTCTGATATTTA
>NC_063447.1:93170-137133 GCF_020379485.1 Brassica napus
TAATTTTTAACAACACTAAAGATCATTAGACTCAGTATATAGAGCATAACCGAAAAATTCAATATTTTAATAGGGGTTAACACATAGATTTGAGAAAATTCAAAAATATGAAAATACTTTTTAATGCATAGTTACTCATCAATAACATTATGATGAAGGGTCAAAGAGGTTTGGAACCTTTGTTGTCTCCGTTTCTCTAGAGAATAGCGATTTTATAGTTGGTTATTCTTTCAATTTAGGGAGTATTATGAAGTTTTGCAAAATTAATTGACAAAAATTTTAAATGATGCCCATGTACCATGAAAGAGAGTTTAATATACATTAATTCAAATGTAGTATGTGTTTAGAAATTTAAAAAACAACACTAAAGATCATAAGCTTCAGTATATAGAGCATTTACCGAAAAATTCAATTTTTTCGTATGGGTTAACACATAGACTTTGAGAAAAATATAAAAAAACTGTTTTAATGCATAATTGCATCATTCACTAACATATGATAAAGGTCAAAGAGGTTTGGAACCTTTGTTGTCTCTGTTTCACTAGAGAATAGCGATTTTATAGTGGTTAGTCTTCCAATTTAGGGAGTATTATGAAGTTTTACTAAATTAATTGACAAAAAATTAGAACGATGCCCATGTACCATGAAAGAGAGTTTAATATAGATTAACACAAATGTAGTATGAAATATGAAATACACATAGATTTTGAGAAAAATTCAAAAATATGAAATAATGTATAGTTGCATCATTCACTAACATATGATGAAGGTCAAAGAGGTTTGGAACCTTTGTTGTCTCCGTTTCTCTAGAGAATAGCGTTTTATAGTGGTTAGTCCACCAATTTAGGGAGTATTATGAAGTTTTACTAAATTAATTGACAAAATTAAACGATGCCCATGTATCATGAAAGAGAGTTTAATATACATTAATACAAATGTAGTATGTGTTAAAAATTTTAAAACAACACAAAGATCATATACTTCAGTATATAGAGCATTTACCCCAAAATTCAATATTTCGTGGGGGTTAACACATAGATTTTGAGAAAAAATCAAAAATATGAAATAATGCATAGTTGCATCATTCACTAACATATGATGAAGGTCAAAGAGGTTTGGAACCTTTGTTGTCTCCGTTTCTCTAGAGAATAGCGATTTTATAGTGGTTAGTCCACCAATTTAGGGAGTATTATGAAGTTTTGCTAAATTAATTGACAAAAAATTAAAACGATGCCCATGTACCATGAAAGAGAGTTTAATATACATTAATACAAATGTAGTATGTGTTTAGAAATTTAAAAACAACACTAAAGATCATAGGCTTCAGTATATAGAGCATTTACCAAAAAATTCAATATTTTCGTAAGGGTTAACACATAGACTTTGAGAAAATTCAAAAATATGAAAATACTGTTTAGTGCATAGTTGCATCATTCACTAACATATGATGAAGGTCAAAGAGGTTTGGAACCTTTGTTGTCTCTGTTTCACTAGAGAATAGCGATTTTATAGTGGTTAGTCTTCCAATTTAGGGAGTATTATGAAGTTTTACTAAATTAATGACAAAAAAAAAAAACGATGCCCATGTATCATAAAAGAGAGTTTAATATACATTAATACAAATGTAGTATGTGTTAAAAATTTTAAAACAGCACTAAAGATCATATACTTCAGTATATAGAGCATTTACCCCAAAAATTCAATATTTTCGTGGGGGTTAACACATAGATTTTGAGAAAAATTCAAAAAATATGAATAATGCATAGTTGCATCATTCACTAACATATGATGAAGGTCAAAGAGGTTTGGAACCTTTGTTGTCTCCGTTTCTCTAGAGATAGCGATTTTATAGTGGTTAGTCCACCAATTTAGGGAGTATTATGAAGTTTTGAAAATTAATTGACAAAAAATTAAAACGATGCCATGTACCATGAAAGAGAGTTTAATATACATTAATACAAATGTAGTATGTGTTTAGAAATTTAAAACAACACAAAGATCATAGACTTCAGTATATAGAGCATTTACCGAAAAAATTCAATATTTTCGTAGGGGTTAACACATAGATTTTGAGAAAAATTCAAAAATATGAAAATACTGTTTAATGCATAGTTGCATCATTCACTAACATATGATGAAGGTCAAAGAGGTTTGGAACTTTGTTGTCTCTGTTTCTCTAGAGAATAGCGATTTTATAGTGGTTAGTCTTCCAATTTAGGAGTATATATATGAAGTTTAACTAAATTAATTGAAAAAAAAATAAAACGATGCTCATATATCATGAAAGAGAGTTTAATATACATTAATTCAAATGTAGTATGTGTTTAAAATTTTTAAAACAACACTAAAGATCATAGGCTTCAGTATATAGAGCATTTACCCATAATATTCAATATTTTCGTAGGGGTTAACACATAGATTTTGAGAAAAATTCAAAAATATGAAAATACTGTTTTAATGCATAGTTGCATCATTCACTAGCATAAGATGAAGGTCAAAGAGGTTTGGAACCTTTGTTGTCTCTGTTTCTCTAGAGAATAGCGATTTTATAGTGGTTAGTCTTCCAATTTAGGGAGTATTATGAAGTTTTGCAAAATTAATTGACAAAAATTAAAAAGATGTCCATGTACCATGAAAGAGAGTTTAATATACATTAATACAAATGTAGTATGTGTTTAGAAATTTAAAAACAACACTAAAGATCATAAGCTTCAGTATATAGAGCATTTACCGAAAAATTCAATATTTTCGTAGGGGTTAACACATAGATTTTGAGAAAATTCAAAAATATGAAAATACTGTTTTAATGCATAGTTGCATCATTCACTAACATATGATGAAGGTCAAGAGGTTTGGAACCTTTGTTGTCTCTGTTTCTCTAGAGAATAGCGATTTTATAGTGGTTAGTCTTCCAATTTAGGGAGTATTATGAAGTTTTGCAAATTAATTGACAAAAAATTAAAAAGATGTCCATGTACCATGAAAAGAGGTTTAATATACATTAATACAAATGTAGTATGTGTTTAGAAATTTAAAAACAACACTAAAGATCATAGGCTTCAGTATATAGAGCATTTACCGAAAAATCAATATTTTCGTAGGGTTAACACATAGATTTGAGAAAAAATTCAAAAATATGAAAACTGTTTAATGCATAGTTGCATCATTCACTACATATGATGAAGGTCAAAGAGGTTTGGAACCTTTGTTGTCTCTGTTTCTCTAGAGAATAGCGATTTTATAGTGGTTAGTCTTCCAATTTAGGGAGTATTATGAAGTTTTGCAAAATTAATTGACAAAAATTTAAAACGATGCCCATGTACCATGAAAGAGAGTTTAATATACATTAATACAAATGTAGTATGTGTTTAGAAATTTAAAAACAACACTAAAGATCATAGACTTCAGTATATAGAGCATTTACCCAAAAAATTCAATATTTTCGTGGGTTAACACATAGATTTGAGAAAAATTCAAAATATGAGATAATGCATAGTTGATCATTCACTAACATATGATGAAGGTCAAAGAGGTTGAGAACCTTTGTTGTCTCTGTTTCTCTAGAGAATAGCTATTTTATAGTGGTTAATCTTCTAATTTAGGGAGTATTAAGAAGTTTTACTAAATTAATTGACAAAAAATTAAAACGATGCTCATGTATCATGAAAGAGAGTTTAATATACATTAATACAAATGTAGTATGTGTTTAAAATTTAAAAAACAACACTAAAGATCATAGACTTCAGTATATAGAGCATTTACCAAAAAATTCAATATTTTCGTGGGGGTTAACACATAGATTTTGAGAAAAATTCAAAAATATGAAATAATGCATAGTTGCATCATTCACTAACATATGATGAAGGTCAAAGAGGTTTGGAACCTTTGTTGTCTCCGTTTCTCTAGAGAATAGCGATTTTATAGTGGTTAGTCACCAATTTAGGGAGTATTATGAAGTTTTACATAATTAATTGACAAAAATTTAAAACGATGCCCATGTACCATGAAAGAGAGTTTAATATACATTAATACAAATGTAGTATGTGTTTAGAAATTTAAAAACAACACTAAAGATCATAGGCTTCAGTATATAGAGCATTTACCGAAAAATTCAATATTTTCGTAGGGGTTACACATAGATTTTGAGAAAATTTAAAAATATGAAAATATGTTTTAATGCATAGTTGCATCATTCACTAACATATGATGAAGGTCAAAAGAGGTTTGGAACCTTTGTTGTCTCTGTTCTCTAGAGAATAGCGATTTTATAGTGGTTAGTCACCAATTTAGGGAGTATTATGAAGTTTTACTAAATTAATTGACAAAAAATTAAAAAGATGTCCATGTACCATGAAAGAGAGTTTAATATACATTAATACAAATGTAGTATATGTGTTAGAAATTTTAAAACAACACTAAAGATCATAGGCTTCAGTATATAGAGCATTTACCAAAAAATTCAATATTTTCTTAAGGGTTAACACATAGATTTTGAGAAAAATTCAAAAATATGAAAATACTGTTTTAATGCATAGTTGCATCATTCACTAACATATGATGAAGGTCAAAGAGGTTGGAACCTTTGTTGTCTCTGTTTCTCTAGAGAATAGCGATTTTATAGTGGTTAGTCTTCCAATTTAGGAGAGTATTATGAAGTTTGCAAATTAATTGACAAAAAATAAAAAGATGTCCATGTACCATGAAAGAGAGTTTAATATACATTAATACAAATGTAGTATGTGTTTAGAAATTTTAAAACAACACTAAAGATCATAGGCTTCAGTATATAGAGCATTTACCGAAAAATTCAATATTTTCGTAGGGGTTAACACATAGATTTTGAGAAAAATTCAAAAATATGAAAATACTGTTTTAATGCATAGTTCATCATTCACTAACATATGATGAAGGTCAAAGAGGTTTGAAACCTTTGTTTCTCTGTTTCTCTAGAGAATAGCGATTTTATAGTGGTTAGTCTTCCAATTTAGGGAGTATTATGAAGTTTTACTAAATTAATTGACAAAAATTAAAACGATGCTCATGTATCATGAAAGAGAGTTTAATATACATTAATAAAATGTAGTATGTGTTTAAATTTTTAAAACAACACTAAAGATCATAGGCTTCAGTATATAGAGCATTTACCCATAACATTCAATATTTTCGTAGGAGTTTGAGAAAAATTAAAAAATATGAAAATACTGTTTTAATGCATAGTTGCATCATTCACTAGCATGTGATGAAGGTCAAAGAGGTTTGGAACCTTTGTTGTCTCCGTTTCTCTAGAGAGTAGAGATTTTATAGTGGTTAGTCCACCAATTTAGGGAGTATTATGATTTTACAAAATTAATTGACAAAAAATTAAAACGATGCTCATGTATCATGAAAGAGAGTTTAAATATATTAATACAAATTTAGTAAGTGTTTAGAAATTTTAAAACAACACTAAAGATCATAGACTTCAGTATATAGAGCATTTACCGAAAAATTCAATATTTTCGTTGGGTTAACACATAGATTTGAGAAATTTCAAAAATATGAAAATACTGTTTTAATGCATAGTTGCATCATTCACTAACATATGATGAAGGTCAAAGAGGTTTGGAACCTTTGTTGTCTTGTTTTCTAGAGAATAGCGATTTTATAGTGGTTAGTCCACCAATTTAGGGAGTATTATGAAGTTTTGCAAAATTAATTGACAAAAAATTAAAAAGATGTCCATGTACCATGAAAGAGAGTTTAATATACATTAATACAAATGTAGTATGTGTTTAGAAATTTAAAACAACACTAAAGATCATAGGCTTCAGTATATAGAGCATTTACCGAAAAATTCAATATTTTCGTAGGGGTTAACACATAGATTTGAGAAAAATTCAAAAATATGAAAATACTGTTTTAATGCATAGTTGCATCATTCACTAACATATGATGAAGGTCAAAGAGGTTTGGAACCTTTGTTGTCTTGTTTCTCTAGAGAATAGCGATTTTATAGTGGTTAGTCTTCCAATTTAGGGAGTATTATGAAGTTTTACTAAATTAATTGACAAAAAATTAAAAGATGCTCATGTATCATGAAAGAGAGTTTAATATACATTAATACAAATGTAGTATGTGTTTAAAAATTTTAAAACACCACTAAAGATCATAGACTTCAGTATATAGAGCATTAACCAAAAAATTCAATATTTTCGTAGGGGTTAACACATAGATTTTGAGAAAAATTCAAAAATATGAAATATGCATAGTTGCATCATTCACTAACATATGATGAAGGTCAAAGAGGTTTGGAACTTTGTTGTCTCCGTTTCTAGAAAATAGCGATTTTATAGTGGTTAGTCCACCAATTTAGGGAGTATTATGAAGTTTTGCTAAATTAATTGACAAAAAATTAAAACGATGCCATGTACCATGAAAGAGAGTTTAATATACATTAATACAAATGTAGTATGTGTTTAAAAATTTAAAAACAACACTAAAGATCATAGGCTTCAGTATATAGAGCATTTACGAAAAAATTCAATATTTTCTAAATATGTGTTTAATGCATAGTTGCATCATTCACACATATGATGAAGGTCAAAGAGGTTTGGAACCTTTGTTGTCTCCGTTTCTCTAGAGAATAGCGATTTTATAGTGGTTAGTCCACCAATTTAGGGAGTATTATGAAGTTTTCAAATTAATTGACAAAAAATTAAAAAGATGTCATGTACCATGAAAGAGAGTTTAATATACATTAATACAAATGTAGTATGTTTTAGAAATTTAAAAACAACACTAAAGATCATAGGCTTCAGTATATAGAGCATTTACCGAAAATTCAATATTTTCGTAGGGGTTAACACATGGACTTTGAGAAAAATTCAAAATATGAAAATACTGTTTTAATGCATAGTTGCATCATTCACTAACATATGATGAAGGTCAAAGAGGTTTGGAACCTTTGTTGTCTCGTTTCCTAGAGAATAGCGATTTTATAGTGGTTAGTCTTCCAATTTAGGGAGTATTATGAAGTTTTACTAAATTAATTGACAAAAAATTAAAACGATGCTCATGTATCATGAAAGAGAGTTTAATATACATTAATACAAATGTAGTATGTGTTTAAAATTTTAAACAACACTAAAGATCATAGGCTTCAGTATATAGAGCATTTACCCCAAAATTCAATATTTTCGTAGGGGTTAACACATAGATTTGAGAAAAATCAAAAATATGAAAATACTGTTTTAATGCATAGTTGCATCATTCACTAACATATGATGAAGGTCAAAGAGGTTTGGAACCTTTGTTGTCTCGTTTCTCTAGAGAGAATAGCGATTTATAGTGGTTAGTCTTCCAATTTAGGGGGAGTATTATGAAGTTTTGCAAAATTAATTGACAAAAATTAAAAGATGTCCATGTACCATGAAAGAGAGTTTAATATACATTAATACAAATGTAGTATGTGTTTAGAAATTTAAAAACAACACTAAAGATCATAAGCTTCAGTATATAGAGCATTTACCGAAAAATTCAATATTTTCGTAGGGGTTAACACATAGATTTGAGAAAAATTCAAAATATGAAAATACTTTTTAATGCATAGTTGCATCATTCACTAACATATGATGAAGGTCAAAGAGGTTTGGAACCTTTGTTGTCTATGTTTCTCTATTGAATAGCGATTTTATAGTAGTTATTCTTCCAATTTAGGGAGTATTATGATGTTTTGCAAACTTAATTGACAAAAAATTAAAAAGATGTCCATGTACCATGAAAGAGAGTTTAATATACATTAATACAAATGTAGTATGTGTTTAGAAATTTAAAAACAACACTAAAGATCATAGGCTTCAGTATATAGAGCATTTACCGAAAAATCAATATTTTCGTAAGGGTTAACACATAGATTTTGAGAAAAATTCAAAAATATGAAAATACTTTTTTAATGCATAGTTGCATCATTCACTAACATATGATGAAGGTCAAAGAGGTTTGGAACCTTTGTTGTCTCTGTTTCTCTAGAGAATAGCGATTTTATAGTGGTTATTCTTCCAATTTAGGGACTATTATGAAGTTTTGCAAAATTAATTGACAAAAAATTAAAAATATTTCCAAGTACCATGAAAGAGAGTTTAATATACATTAATACAAATGTAGTATGTGTTTAGAAATTTAAAAACAACACTAAAGATCATAGACTTCAGTATATAGAGCATTTACCCAAAAAATTCAATATTTTCGTGGGGGTTAACACATAGATTTTGAGAAAAATTCAAAAATATGAGATAATGCATAGTTGATCATTCACTAACATATGATGAAGGTCAAAGAGGTTAAGAACCTTTGTTGTCTCTGTTTCTCTAGAGAATAGCTATTTTATAGTGGTTAATCTTCTAATTTAGGGAGTATTAAGAAGTTTTACTAAATTAATTGACAAAAAATTAAAACGATGCTCATGTATCTTGAAAGAGAGTTTAATATACATTAATATAAATGTAGTATGTGTTTAAAAATTTAAAAACACCACTAAAGATCATAGACTTCAGTATATAGAGCATTTACCCAAAAAATTCAATATTTTCGTGGGGGTTAACACTTAGATTTTGAGAAAAATTCAAAAATATGAGATAATGCATAGTTGCATCATTCACTAACATATGATGAAGGTCAAAAAGATTTGGAACCTTTGCTGTCTCCGTTTCTCTAGAGAATAGCGATTTTATAGTGGTTAGTCCACCAATTTTGGGAGTATTATGAAGTTTTGCTAAATTAATTCACAAAAAATTAAAACGATGCTCATGTACCATGAAAGAGAGTCTAATATACATTAATACGAATGTTGTATGTGTTTAGAAATTTAAAAACAACACTAAAGATCATAGATTTCAGTATATAGAGCATTAACCGAAAAATTCAATATTTTCATAGGGGTTACAACATATATTTTGAGAAAGTTTAAAAAATATGAAAATACTGTTTTTAATGCATAGTTGCATCATTCACTAACATATGATGAAGGTCAAATAGGTTTGGAACCTTTGTTGTCTATGTTTCTATATTGAATAGCAATTTTATAGTGGTTATTCTTCCAATTTAGGGAGTATTATGAAGTTTTGCAAACTTAATTGACAAAAAAGTAAAAAAGATGTCCATGTACCATGAAAAAGAGTTTAATATACATTAATACAAATGTAGTATGTGTTTAGAAATTTGAAAACAACACTAAAGATCATAGGCTTCAGTATATAGAGAATTTACCGAAAAAATCAATATTTTCGTAAGGGTTAACACATAGACTTTGAGAAAAATTAAAAAATATGAAAATACTGTTTTAATGCATAGTTGCATCATTCACTAACATATGATGAAGGTCAAAGAGGTTTAGAACCTTTGTTGTCTCTGTTTCTCTAGAGAATAACAATTTTATAGTGGTTATTCTTCCAATTTAGGGAGTATTATGAAGTTTTGCACAATTAATTGACAAAAAATTAAAAAGATGTCCATGTACCATGAAAGAGAGTTTAATATACATTAATACAAATGTAGTATGTGTTTAGAAATTTAAAAACAACACTAAAGATCATAGGCTTCAGTATATAGAGCATTTACCGAAAAATTCAATATTTTCGTAGGGGTTAACACATAGACTTTGAGAAAAATTCAAAAATATGAAAATACTGTTTTAATGCATAGTTGCATCATTCACTAACATATGATGAAGGTCAAAGAGGTTTGGAACCTTTGTTGTCTCTGTTTCTCTAGAGAATAGCGATTTTATAGTGGTTAGTCTTCCAATTTAGGGAGTATTATGAAGTTTAACTAAACTAATTGACAAAAAATTAAAACGATGCTCATGTATCACGAAAGAGAGTTTAATATACATTAATTAAAATGTAGTATGTGTTAAATTTTTTAGAAACAACACTAAAGATCATAGGCTTCAGTATATAGAGCATTTACCCATAACATTCAATATTTTCGTAGGAGTTTGAGAAAAATTTAAAAATATGAAAATACTGTTTTAATGCATAGTTGCATCATTCACTAGCATGTGATGAAGGTCAAAGAGGTTTGGAACCTTTGTTGTCTCCGTTTCTCTAGAGAGTAGAGATTTTATAGTGGTTAGTCCACCAATTTAGGGAGTATTATGATGTTTTGCAAAATTAATTGACAAAAAACTAAAAAGATGCTCATGTATCATGAAAGAGGGTTTAATATATATTAATACAAATTTAGTAAGTGTTTAGAAATTTTAAAACAACACTAAAGATCATAGACTTCAGTATATAGAACATTAAACGAAAAATTCAATATTTTCATTGGAGTTAACACATAGATTTTGAGAAAATTTCAAAAATATGAAAATTCTGTTTTAATGCATAGTTGCATCATTCACTAACATATGATGAAGGTCAAAGAGGTTTGGAATCTTTGTTGTCTCTGTGTTTCTAGAGAATAGCGATTTTATAGTGGTTAGTCCACAAATTTAGGGAGTATTATGAAGTTTTGCAAAATTAATTGACAAAAAATTAAAAAGATGTCCATGTACCATGAAAGAGAGTTTAATATACATTAATACAAATGTAGTATGTGTTTAGAAATTTAAAAACAACACTAAAGATCATAGGCTTCAGTATATAGAGCATTTACGGAAAAATTCAATATTTTCGTAGGGGGTTATTAACACATAGACTTTGAGAAAAATTCGAAAATATGAAAATACTGTTTTAATGCATAGTTGCATCATTCACTAACATATGATGAAGGTCAAAGAGGTTTGGAACCTTTGTTGTCTCTGTTTCTCTAGAGAATAGCGATTTTATAGTGGTTAGTCTTCCAATTTAGGGAGTATTATGAAGTTTTACTAAATTAATTGACAAAAAATTAAAACGATGCTCATGTATCATGAAAGAGAGTTTAATATACATTAATACAAATGTAGTATGTGTTTAAAAATTTTAAAACAACACTAAAGATCATAGACTTCAGTATATAGAGCATTTACCCAAAAAATTCAATATTTTCGTGGGGGTTAACACAAGGAGTTTGAGAAAAAATCAAAACTATGAGATAATGCATAGTTGCATCATTCACTAACATATGATGAAGGTCAAAAAGGTTTGGAACCTTTGCTGTCTCCGTTTCTCTAGAAAATAGCGATTTTATAGTGGTTAGTCTACCAATTTAGGGAGTATTATGAAGTTTTGCTAAATTAATTGACAAAAAATTAAAACGATGCCTATGTACTATGAAAGAGAGTCTAATATACATTAATACAAATGTAGTATATGTTTAAAAATTTAAAAACAACACTAAAGATCATAGGCTACAGTATATAGAGCATTTACCGAAAAATTCAATATTTTCGTAAATATTGTTTTAATGCGTAGTTGCAATATTCACTAGCATGTGATGAAGGTCAAAGAGGATTGAAACCTTTGTTGTCTCCGTTTCTCTAGAGAATAGCGATTTTATAGTGGCTAGTCCACAAATTTATGGAGTATTATGATGTTTTTCAAAATTAATTGACAAAAAATTAAAAAGATGCTCATGTATCATGAAAGAGAGTTTAATATACATTAATGAAAAATTAGAAAGTGTTTTGAAATTTTAAAACAACACTAAAGATCATAAACTTCAGTATATAGAGCATTAACCGAAAAATTCAATATTTTTATAGGAATTAACACATAGATTTTGAGAAAATTTCAAAAATATGAAAATACTGTTTTAATGCATAGTTGCATCATTCACTAACATATGATGAAGGTCAAAGAGGTTTGGAACCTTTGTTGTCTCTGTTTCTCTAGAAAATAGCGATTTTATAGTGGTTAGTCTTCCAATTTAGGGAGTATTATGAAGTTTAACTAAACTAATTGAAAAAAATTAAAACGATGCTCATGTATCATGAAAGAGAGTTTAATATACTTTTATACAAATGTAGTATGTGTTTAGAAATTTAAAAACAGCACTAAAGATCATAGGCTTCAGTATATAGAGTATTTACAGAAAAATTCAATATTTTCGTAGGGGTTAACACATATATTTTGAGAAAATTTAAAAAATATGAAAATACTGTTTTAATGCATAGTTGCATCATTCACTAACATATGATGAAGGTCAACGAGGTTTGGAACCTTTGTTGTCTATGTTTCTCTATTGAATAGCGATTTTATAGTGGTTATTCTTCCAATTTAGGGAGTATTATGAAGTTTTGCAAACTTAATTAACAAAAAAATAAAAAGATGTCCATGTACCTTGAAAGAGAGTTTAATATACATTAATACAAATGTAGTATGTGTTAAGAAATTTAAAAACAACACTAAAGATCATAGGCTTCAGTATATAGAGCATTTACCGAAAAATTTAATATTTTCGTAAGGGTTAACACATAGACTTTGAGAAAAATTCAAAAATATGAAAATACTGTTTTAATGCATAGTTGCATCATTCACTAACATATGATGAAGGTCAAAGAGGTTTGGAACCTTTGTTGTCTCTGTTTCTCTAGAGAATAACGATTTTATAGTGGTTATTCTTCCAATTTAGGGAGTATTATGAAGTTTTACAAAATTAATTGACAAAAAATTAAAAAGATGTCCATGTACCATGAAAGAGAGTTTAATATACATTAATACAAATGTAGTATGTGTTTAGAAATTTAAAAACAACACTAAAGATCATAGGCTTCAGTATATAGAGCATTTACCGAAAAATTCAATATTTTCGTAGGGGTTAACACATAGACTTTGAGAAAAATTCAAAAATATGAAAATACTGTTTTAATGCATAGTTCCATCATTCACTAACATATGATGAAGGTCAAAGAGGTTTAGAACCTTTGTTGTCTCTGTTTCTCTAGAGAATAGCGATTTTATAGTGGTTAGTCTTCAAATTTATGGAGTATTATGAAGTTTAACTAAACTAATTGACAAAAAATAAAAACGATGCTCATGTATCATGAAAGAGAGTTTAATATACATTAATTAAAATGTAGTATGTGTTTAAAATTTTTAAAACAACACTAAAGATCATAGGCTTCAGTATATAGAGCATTTACCCATAACATTCAATATTTTCGTAGGGGTTAACAAATAGATTTTGAAAAAAATTTAAAAATATGAAAATACTGTTTTAATGCATAGTTGCATCATTCACTAACATATGATGAAGGTCAAAGAGGTTTGGAACCTTTGTTGTCTCCGTTTCTCTAGAGAATAGTGATTTTATAGTGGTTAGTCCACCAATTTAGGGAGTATTATGATGTTTTGGAAAATTAATTGACAAAAAATTAAAAAGATGCTCATGTATCATGAAAGAGAGTTTAATATACATTAATACAAATTTAGTAAGTGTTTAGAAATTTTAAAACAACACTAAAGATCATAGACTTCAGTATATAGAGCATTAACCGAAAAATTCAATATTTTTAAAACAACACATATATTTTGAGAAATTTTCAAAAATATGAAAATACTGTTTTAATGCATAGTTGCATCATTCACTAACATATGATGAAGGTCAAAGAGATTTGGAACCTTTGTTGTCTCTGTTTCTCTAGAGAATAGCGATTTTATAGTGGTTATTCTTCCAATTTAGGGAGTATTATGAAGTTTTGCAAAATTAATTGACAAAATATTAAAAAGATGTCCATGTACCATGAAAGAGAGTTTAATACACATTAATACAAATATAGCATGTTTTTAGAAATTTAAAAACAACACTAAAGATCATAAGCTTCAGTATATAGAGCATTTACTGAAAAATTCAATATTTTCGTAGGGGTTTACACATAGACTTTGAGAAAAATTCAAAAATATGAAATTAATGTTTTAATGAATAGTTGCATAATTCACTAACATATAATGAAGGTCAAAGAGGTTTGGAACCTTTGTTGTCTATGTTTCTCCAGAGAATAGCGATTTTATAGTGGTAGTCTTCCAATTTAGGGAGTATTATGAAGTTTTATTAAATTAATTGACAAAAAATTAAAACGATGCTCATGTATCATGAAAGAGAGTTTAATATACATTAATACAAATGTTGTATGTGTTTAAAAATTTTAAAACAACACTAAAGATCATATACTTCAGTATATAGAGCATTTACCCAAAAAAATTCAATATTTTCGTGTGGGTTAACACATAGATTTTGAGAAAAATTCAAAAATATGAGATAATGCATATTTGCATCATTCTCAAACATATGATGAAGGTTATAGAGGTTTAGAACCTTTGATGTCTCCGTTTCTCTAGAGAAAAGCGATATTATAGCGGTTAGTCCACCAATTTAAGGAGTATTATGTAGTTTTACTAAATTAATTGACAAAAAAATTAAAATGATGCCCATGTACCATGAAAGAGAATTTAATATACATTAATACAAATGTAGTATGTGTTTAGAAATTTAAAAACAACACTAAAGATCATAGGCTTCAGTATATAGAGCATTTACCCATAACATTCAATATTTTCGTAGGGGTTAACACATAGATTTTGAGAAAAATTTAAAATTATGAAAATACTATTTTAATGCATAGTTGCATCATTCACTAGCATGTGATGAAGGTCAAAGAGGTTTCAAACCTTTGTTGTCTCTGTTTCTTTAGAGAATAGTGATTTTATAGTGTTTAGTCCACCAATTTATGGAGTATTATGATGTTTTGCAAAATTAATTGACAAAAAATTAAAAAGATGCTCATGTATCATGATAGAGAGTTTAATATACATTAATACAAATTTAGTAAGTGTTTAGAAATTTTAAAACAACACTAAAGATCATAGACTTCAGTATATAGAGCATTAACCGAAAAATTCAATATTTTCATAGGGGTTAACACATATGTTTTGAAAAAATTTCGAAAATATGAAAATACTGTTTTAATGCATAGTTGCATCATTCACTAACATATGATGAAGGTCAAAGAGGTTTGGAACCTTTGTTGTCTCTGTTTCTCTAGAGAATAGAGATTTTATAGTGGTTATTCTTCCAATTTAGTGAGTATTACGAATTTTTGCAAATTTAATTGACAAAAAAATAAAGGATGTCCATGTACCGAGTTTAATATACATTAATAGAAATATAGTATGTATTTTTGAAATTTAAAAACAACACTAAAGATCATAGGCTTCAGTATATAGAGCATTTACTGAAAAATTCAATATTTTCGTAGGGGTTAACACATAGACTTTGAGAAAAATTCAAAAATATGAAAGTACTGTTTTAATGCATAGTTGCATAATTCACTAACATATGATGAAGGTCAAAGAGGTTTGGAACCTTTGTTGTCTATGTTTCTCTAGAGAATAGCGATTTTATAGTGGTTAGTCTTCCAATTTAGGGAGTATTATGAAGTTTTACTAAATTAATTGACAAAAAATTAAAACGATGCTCATGTATCATGAAAGAGAGTTTAATATACATTAATACAAATGTTGTATGTGTTTAAAAATTTTAAAACAACACTAAAGAACATATACTTCAGTATATAGAGCATTTACCCAAAAAAATCAATATTTTCGTGTGGGTTAACACATAGATTTTGAGAAAAATTCAAAAATATGAGATAATGCATATTTGCATCATTCACTAACATATGATGAAGGTCATAGAGGTTTGGAACCTTTGCTGTCTCCGTTTCTCTAGAGAATAGCGATTTTATAGTGGTTAGTCCACCAATTTAGGGAGTATTGTGTAGTTTTGCTAAATTAATTGACAAAAATATTAAAATGATGCCCATGTACCATGAAAGAGAGTTTAATATACATTAATAAAAATGTAGTATGTGTTTAGAAATTTAAAAACAACACTAAAGATCATAGGCTTCAGTATATAGAGCATTTACCGAAAAATTCAATATTTTCGTAGGGGGGTTAACACATAGATTTTGAGAAAAAAACAAAAATATGAAAATATTGTTTTAATGCGTAGTTGCATCATTCACTAGCATGTGATGAAGGTCAAAGAGGTTTGGAACCTTTGTTGTCTCCGTTTCTCTAGAGAATAGCGATATTATAGTGGTTAGTCAACAAATTTAGGGAGTATTATGAAGTTTTGCAAAATTAATTGACAAAAAATTAAAAAGATGTCCATGTACCATGAAAGAGAGTTTAATATACATTAATACAAATGTAGTATGTGTTTAGAAATTTAAAAACAACACTAAAGATCATAGGCTTCAGTATACAGAGCATTTACCCAAAAATTCAATATTTTCGTAGGGGTTAACACGTAGACTTTGAGAAAATTTAAAAATATGAAAATACTGTTTTAATGCATAGTTCCATCATTCACTAACATATGATGAAGGTCAAAGAGGTTTAGAACCTTTGTTGTCTCTGTTTGCTTGAGAATAGCGATTTTATAGCGGTTAGTCTTCCAATTTAGGGAGTATTTTGAAGTTTAACTAAATTAATTGACAAAAAATTAAAACGATTCTCATGTATCATGAAAGAGAGTTTAATATACATTAATTCAAATTTAGTAAGTGTTTAGAAATTTTAAAACAATACTAAAGATCATAGACTTCAGTATATAGAGCAATAACCGAAAAATTCAATATTTTCATAGGGGTTAACACATATATTTTGAGAAAATTTCAAAAATATGAAAATACTGTTTTAATGCATAGTTGCATCATTCACTAACATATGATGAAGGTCAAAGAGGTTTGGAACCTTTGTTGTCTCTGTTTCTCTAGGAATAGCGATTTTATAGTGGTTATTCTTCCAATTTAGGGAGTATTATGAAGTTTTGCAAAATTAATTGACAAAAAATTAAAAAGATGTCCATGTATCATGAAAGAGAGTTTAATATACATTAATACAAATATAGTATGTGTTTAGAAATTTAAAAACAACACTAAAGATCATAGGCTTCAGTATATAGAGCATTTACTGAAAAATTTAATATTTTCGTAGGGGTTAACACATAGACTTTGAGAAAAATTTAAAAATATGACAGTACTGTTTTAATGAATAGTTGCATAATTCACTAACATATGATGAAGGTCAAAGAGGTTTGGAACCTTTGTTGTCTCTGTTTCTCTAGAAAATAGCGATTTTATAGTGGTTAGTCTTCCAATTTAGGGAGTATTATGAAGTTTTACTAAATTAATTGACAAAAAATTAAAACGATGCTCATGTATCATGAAAAAGAGTTTAATATACATTAATACAAATGTTGTATGTGTTTAAAAATTTTAAAACAACACTAAAGATCATATACTTCAGTATACAGAGAATTTACCCAAAAAAATTCAATATTTTCTTAGGGGTTAACACATAGATTTTGAGAAAAATTCAAAAATATGAGATAATGCATATTTGCATCATTCACTAACAAATGATGAAGGTCAAAGAGGTTTGGAACCTTTGCTGTCTCCGTTTCTCAAGAGAATAGCGATTTTATAGTGGTTAGTCCACCAATTTAGGGAGTATTATGTAGTTTTGCTAAATTAATTGACAAAAAATTAAAATGATGCCCATGTACCATGAAAGAGAGTTTAATATACATTAATAAAAATTTAGTATCTGTTTAGAAATTTAAAAACAACACTAAAGATCATAGGCTTCAGTATATAGAGCATTTACCGAAAAATTCAATATTTTCGTAGGGGTTACACATAGATTTTGAGAAAAAAACAAAAATATGAAAATATTGTTTTAATGCGTAGTTGCATCATTCACTAGCATGTGATAAAGGTCAAAGAGTTTTGGAACCTTTGTTGTCTCTGTTTCTCTAGAGGATAGCGATTTTATAGTGGTTAGTCCACAAATTTAGGGAGTATTATGAAGTTTAGCAAAACTAATTGACAAAAAATTAAAAAGATGTCCATGTACCATGAAAGAGAGTTTAATATACATTAATACAAATGTAGTATGTGTTTAGAAATTTAAAAACAATACTAAAGATCATAGGCTTCAGTATATAGAGCATTTACCGAAAAATTTAATATTTTCGTAGGGGTTAACACATAGACTTTGGGAAAAATTCAAAAATATGAAAATATTGTTTTAATGCATATTTCCATCATTTACTAACATATGATGAAGATCAAAGAGGTTTAGAACCTTTGTTGTCTCTGTTTCCTAGAGAATATCGATTTTATAGTGGTTAGTCTTCCAATTTAGGGAGTATTATGAAGTTTAACTAAATTAATTGACAAAAAATTAAAACGATTCTCATGTATCATGAAAGAGAGTTTAATATACATTAATTCAAATGCAGTATGTGTTTAAAATTTTTAAAACAACACTAAAGATCATAGGCTTCAGTATATAGAGCATTTACCCATAACATTCAATATTTTCGTAGGGGTTAACACATAGATTTTGAGAAAAAAATTTAAAATATGAAAATACTGTTTTAATGCATAGTTGCATCATTCACTAGCATGTGATGAAGGTCAAAGAGGTTTGGATCCTTTGTTGTCTCCGTTTGTCTAGAGAATAGTGATTTTATAGTGGTTAGTGTTGGACCCGAATATGACCCTCAGGTGAGGTACCGATAAGTGTGAGCTAGCATGTGGGTTGCGATAAGCCCATCATAACAAAGGGAGCTGAAAGCCGAGCTGACGACTGGACCTGGGAGACATCATAGCAGAGGTCACGACAGAAAGTGAGCTAACACCTTAAGAGACTCGGTCAAGAGGAGCCTAAAGCGAGTTCCGTAATTGAAGCCGAATATCTCGGAGAACAGTTGAAGAGCTGCCAACGAAACCTAGACTATATAAAGACGGAGAAGATAAAAGACAAGCCATCTCTTTACCATATATCAACTTTTGTACTAGATTAAAAGCATTACGTATTCTTTAGTAATCATCTCAAGATACATTCCTTTGTATTCATCATCTTTCAACTCATCAATAAAATCATATTCATTCTTCAAGTTTATTTACGGGATTCAGCCCACGATTCTCATTCATCTCTCTTGACCTAACCTAAATCTAAGAAGTGAAACCTTGTCTCTCACAATTGGCGCCGTCTGTGGGGACAAATAATCGAATCCCTTTCTCTAAAGCTTAAAGGATGAATCCATTAGACGGAACGAATCCATCTAACCCCGATCAATCGAACCAGAGCAATAGCTCACCGAATCGCACTGCTCCGGGGGCAAATAACCCGAGAGCCTCCGGAGGGACCAACTCTGGGTCCTCAGCCCTCAATAACCCATCGCATCAATCCGCTCCGAACCAAACGGAAGATCAGCTTTCTGAGATCCGTCGGATGATGCTCCAGTTAGTGGACAAAGCTCAAGAGACCGAGCGAACGGTGCAACAGTTAGCCGAACGGCAGCAACAGTTCGAAGAGATAACCAGATCTCAATCCGCAACGACCCAACCGTCCGTCCACCAGGGAAGAGGAGTCACTTTCCATGAACGGTTAGCTGACCCTTCCTTCCCTAGAGAGCGCCTGAACTTCTCCCCTGATAGCCCAGGTGCAGAAGGGCAGGAACCTGCTTTCCAAACGCCTCGCGCTAGGACAGCTCCTGCGTTTACCCCTCCTATCACCAGCACCATGGGGAGCAATGTAGCTACAACTAGCTCCATGCCTGATCGAAACACCGGTGGGAGCACCCGTTTGCCTCCACCGCCACCTCCTTCCGGGTCTGGAGCAGGAACCAACATACCGTCCGGGGCCAGAACATCAGCTTCAGTGTTTCAAGCTAGGGTTTCAACCCCAAGCACAGACGAATACCAAAGGACGGATGCTGATCCTGCAGCTCTCCGCACTAACCTCGCTCGGAGCCTAAGGACCAATGAGCGACCTATTTCGCCAGCTAGCTGGGAAGACGACCGAGCTCGGTCTCACCAGGAACCTGCTCGCCGAGTATCTGATAATGACCCAAATGTCCTTCCCTTCGAGGGACCTGACGCAATTCGCAGGTACATGGAGCGAACCCACGCAGCTCTCCAGAAATTGGGAGCTCAAGTTCACAAGGTAACGAGCTCAGCTCCCGAAATCGAGAGCTTAATTGAGGAGACTCGTGGAACTCCGTTCACCGATAGAATTGCCAACTCTTACATAAGAGATACTCGAAAAATTAAGATTCCTGAATACGATGGGAACGCAGACCCAAAGGCCTATTTAAGAGCCTTCCGATTAGCTATCGTTAAAGCTCACTTCACAAAGGAAGAGTGTGATGCAGGATATTGCAGAACATTTGCCGAAAACCTGATCGGAACAGCTCTCGAATGGTTCTCCAGCCTCGAGCCGAACTCTATAGACAGTTTCGATCAATTGGCTAACGCCTTTATGAAGCAATATTCAACTCACATCCTGAAACAAGCGTCTGAGGCTGACCTCTGGAAGATCAGACAAGGACTGGGAGACTCACTGCGAGTCTACATCGAAAAGTTCAGAGCAGTAAGAACTAAACTCTCGAATCCCAACGATCAGGTAGCCATTGAGGCTCTTAGGAGAGGTCTCTGGTATAAATCAGGTTTCTTCTCGGAGCTAACGCTAAATCCCCCTCCAACTATCGATGACGCCCTCCATAAGGCCTCTAGATACATTACCTTGGAGGAGGAAATGGCAGCATTAGATAAGCTCCACAGAAAACCCCAGAGTCACCCGAAAGGCGAAGCCTCCGATGGAAAGGGACCTCACAAAAGAGGTAGCTCCCGAAATAATCAGACCCAGGGAGAACATTCTTACGTAGTCGAGGAAGACAAGGAAGAAAAACCTGTCGCCGCGACAGCTAAAGCCCCCTGGTCCAAAGGTTATGACGAGAGCAAACATTGCTCTTACCACGATCGAAAGGGACATTCAACCGAAGAATGTTGGGACCTCCAACGACAACTGGCTGCTAAATTCGCAGCCGGAGAAATAAAAGATGTGGACCTCAAAAAGCCACAACCTTATCAGAAGAGAGGTCCCAGAGATAGCTCTCCAAAACGCGAGAGGTCACCTGAAAAAGAAACAGACTCACCACCCCCAGCTCCCAAAAAGAGAGTCGATATGATCCTTGGAAAGTTTCCACAAGGAAAAAGCCTACAAATCGAGGCCCTCTTGAGTAAACCACCTCCCCAATCGAGCCCTGGCTCAAGGATCGATTACATCCTTGGAGGGTCCGATGTGTGTCAAGACTCCGTTAACTCTATTAAAAGTCACGTACGGAAAGCTGTGTCAAACACTCAGTCCAAACCGACCAAGCCTGAGTCTAACACTAAGATCTCTTTCTGGGAGAGTGAGACATTAGACCTCGATAGACCTCATGACGATGCCCTTGTCATAACATTAAATATAGCAGGGTACGAGGTACCTAAGCTCATGATCGACACCGGAAGCTCCGTCGATCTTATTTTCTACAACGCACTAAAGGGAATGGAAATAGACGACTACGAAATTGTCGACCAGAAATCCAACCTCGTAGGTTTCTCAGGTGAAACAGCCACCTCATTGGGAACAATTAAGCTCCCAATTATAGCTGGCGGAGTCATGAAAATGACCAACTTCATAGTTGTCGACAAACCATCCCCTTTCCACGCAATCCTCGGAAGGCCTTGGATTCATAAGATGAAAGCAGTAGCTTCAACTTATCACCAATGCGTGAAATTTCCAACAACCAACGGAATAGCTACCATACACGGTAGCCAAAAGATTTCAAGGATCTGTTACCTGGGAGGATTCGAGATCATAAAAGAATCCCCCCAATAGCAATTACAGATCCAGGAGAGTCGCGAAATGCAACGAAATATCCGAGGTCCCCCTAAGAACCTCACCGAAAAAGTTAGCATCGACGACTCAAATCCTGAGAAACAGGTGAGCATCGGATCCGAGCTACCTCTCGAAACCAAAAAGGAGCTCGTCGAATTCCTAAAACAGAATATCAAAACCTTTGCATGGACCACCAGCGACATGAAAGGCATAGATGCAAATGTCACCACTCATAAGCTCAATGTAGACCCTACTTTTAAACCGATCAAACAGAAACGTCGTAAGCTAGGTCTAGAAAAAGCCCAAGCTGTCAACGACGAGGTCGATCGACTAACAAAGGCCGGGTCCATCCGAGAGGTACAATACCCCGATTGGCTAGCTAACCCAGTGGTAGTAAAAAAGAAGAATGGGAAATGGAGAATCTGTGTAGACTTCACCGATTTAAACAAAGCCTGTCCTAAGGACAGCTTCCCGTTACCTCATATCGATCGTTTGGTCGAAGCAACGGCTGGACACCAGCTCTTGTCCTTTATGGATGCCTTTTCAGGATATAACCAGATTATGATGGATCCTGAGGATCAAGAGAAAACCGCATTCATAACTGAACGAGGAACCTATTGTTACAAGGTCATGCCGTTTGGTTTGAAAAACGCGGGAGCTACCTATCAAAGGTTAGTAAATAAAATGTTCGCTGGACAACTCGGAAAAACCATGGAAGTCTACATCGACGACATGTTAGTCAAATCCTCAAAGGGGGAGGACCACATCTCCCATCTAAGAGAATGTTTCGAAATCCTCAACAAATACGACATGAAGCTAAACCCAGCTAAGTGTACCTTCGGAGTACCTTCCGGCGAATTCCTAGGTTACCTCGTAACCGAAAGAGGCATCGAAGCCAACCCGAAACAAATAGCGACATTCCTGGAAATGCCATCACCTAAAACGACCAGAGAGGTACAAAGATTGACCGGACGGATCGCAGCACTAAATCGATTCATCTCCAGGTCCACCGATAAATGCCTTCCATTCTATAAACTTCTGAAAAATAATAAGAAGTTCTTATGGGATGAAAAGTGCGAAGAAGCCTTCAAACAGCTGAAGGCTTACCTCTCGGAACCTCCGATACTATCCAAACCTGTAGTAGGAGAACCACTGTACCTGTACCTCGCCGTGTCGGCAGCTGCAGTCAGCGGAGTGCTAGTACGAGAGGAACAAAACGAACAGAGACCTGTCTATTATACTAGCAAAAGCTTAATAGACGCCGAGACGAGATATCCCACCATGGAAAAACTAGCCCTAGCAGTCGTGACAGCTGCCAGGAAGCTGCGACCTTATTTCCAATCGCACTCGATCATCGTAATGACCTCACAACCATTACGGACGATTCTGCATAGCCCTAGCCAATCCGGACGATTAGCAAAATGGGCTATAGAGCTCAGCGAGTACGACATCGAGTACAGACCCCGAGCAGCAGCAAAAGCTCAGGTCCTCGCCGATTTCGTTATTGAGCTAGCATCCGAACATCTAGACCAGGAAACAGAGGTTCCGAAATGGAGCCTATACGTGGACGGAGCCTCGTCAAGGCAAGGCTCCGGTGTCGGTTTAAGACTAACCTCCTCAGCCGGAGAAACCATCGAACAATCCTATAGACTTGGATTTAACGCTTCCAACAACGAGGCCGAGTACGAAGCACTAATCGCTGGATTAAAGCTCGCCCTGAGCCTCGGAATTCGGGAGCTAAACGCCTACAGCGACTCGCAGCTGGTAGCTAGCCAGTTTCACGGGGAATACGAAACAAGGGACGAAAGAATGGGGGCATACCTCGAGGTCGTCCTAAACCTCACAAAGCAGTTTGACAAGTTCGAGCTAACGAGGATCCCACGAGGGGAGAACTCCTCAGCAGACGCGCTCGCCGCATTAGCTTCCACATCCGACCCTCTCGTAAAACGAATTATACCCGTGGAAGGAATCGAGAAGCCAAGTATCGACATAGCTACCAAGGCTGAGATGGATAGCAAACCAAAGGAAAAAATAGAGGATAACAGCCTCCCGACGGTAGCTACCCAAGTTTTCACGACATTCTGGTTCCCGAAAACTAGAACACGCAGCTTTAGAAAGCACACCTCCAGGAAAGCAACCCAGAACCCGGAAAACAACGACAAAAGTGAAGGTACTCACCGAAGTTCAGACTCCCTAGAGCCTAACTCTACGAGTACCTCCGGGGGCACCATCCAGACCTCGGAGCCACTTGTCTATAAAGTCCAAACAAGAAGCCGCACCGCTCTTAAAAACGCATCTAGGAACGCTACACAAACCACAGGGGATAACGAGGAAATTGGAGATATTCCTCAGAACCCAGAACCTACTCCAACGAATATCTCCGGGGGCACCACGGCACCAGGTCCCGAACAGGAATCTCCCTCCTCTCTTCACAACAAAGTTGTAGGGAGAGAAGACTGGAGAATACCGATCATGGATTACATCCTAGAGGGAAAAATTCCACCCAACAAGTGGGAGGCTCGAAAACTCAAAGCTTTAGCAGCAAGATACTGTATAATCGAGTCAGCCCTCCACAAACGAAGTGTCTCCGGACCTTACCTAAAATGCGTTCACGGCCTAGTAGCTATGAAACTCATGAAGGAAATGCACGACGGTTCCTGTGGAAACCATTCCGGAGGCAGAGCCTTAGCCATCCGAATAAAAAGACAAGGCTACTTCTGGCCTACCATTATCGCAGATTGTGAGGTCTACTCCTCATCGTGCGACAAATGCCAAAGGCATGCACCGATCATACACCAACCAGCGGAAAAGCTGTCTAACATATCAGCTCCCTACCCATTCATGAGGTGGTCTATGGACATTATAGGTCCATTAGTACCTTCAGGGAAAGGAAAGAAGTTACTAAACCTCCTGGTCCTAACCGACTACTTCACGAAATGGATTGAAGCTGAAGCTTTCCAACAAATAAACAGATTCGAGGTCGAAGGATTTGTTTGGAAAAACATCGTATGCAGGCATGGCGTCCCATACGAAATCGTAACCGACAATGGAGGACAGTTCATATCCCACGACTTCAAAAGTTTCTGCGATAAATGGAACATCCGCCTCACCTTCTCATCACCTCGGCGACCTCAAGGGAACGGACAGGCGGAGGCTGCCAACAAATCAGTTTTAGCAAACCTCAAGAAACGCCTAGGAGCCCAAAAGGAGCTTTGGTCGGAAAAACTACCCGAAGTACTATGGGCCTGCCGAACCACCCCACGAAAAGCTACAGAGGAAACTCCCTTCTCCTTAGCTTATGGGATGGAAGCTGTCGTCCCAGCAGAAACCACCGCAGGTAGCCTCAGACGGGAGCTCTGCACCTCAAATCCCGCAGCTAATAACCAGCTCCTGATGGATAGCCTCGACTTGATCGAGGAAAGACGAGACCAAGCCTTGCTTCGCATTCAAAATTATCAGCAAGCAATGGCACGACACTACAATTCCAAAGTAAGGCCCCGACAGTTCGCCGTAGGGGACCTAGTGCTTAGGAAAGTGTTCGAAGGAACAAAGGAACCGGGAGCTGGAAAGTTAGGAACCAACTGGGAAGGACCCTACCGAATTATCCACATAGTACGACCCGGAGTTTACAAACTCCAGAAGGTACGAACCGGGGTACCTGAAATCCGATCGTGGAATGCCACGAACCTCAAAAGATACTATCATTAGGTACCTAAAACCCCTGAACTACGTTTGGCTTGATCCCTTGACTGGGTACGTAGGCAACTCCGTCATGAGTGCAGCCCCAACCTCTTCTCACCAACCTCCTCACCTAAGCCAAAGGGGCAGGTGTTACCAAGAACACTTAGCCTAAAAATAGTTACTGTGTAAATAATCTGAATCATGTATTCTCTGATATCTGATATTAATAAAACGATTGATTCAGTTTCATAAACATCAAAGGTCTTAAAACCCTCCAAGAAAATTTAGGTCCCCCTAAATCGGGACCTAAGCTCAACAATCTCGAATACATTCAGGTCCCTGAAAACCTGAACCTAAGGTCTTAAAAAAATCCTTAATACACCCAAAGGTCTTAAAATCCTTAATAAACCAAGGTCTTAAAATCCTTAACAATCAAAGGTCCTAAAATCCTTAACATAAAAGGTCTTAAAATCCTTAACAATCAGCAAGGTCCTAAAATCCTTAACAAACTAAGGTCTTAAAATCCTTAACAATCAGCAAGGTCCTAAAATCCTTAACAAAACTAAAAATCCTTAACAATCAACAAGGTCCTAAAATCCTTAAAATCCTTAACAATCACCAGGTCCTAAAATCTAATCAAAACCAAAAGGTCTTGAAACCCTTATCAAAATCGAAAGGTCTTAAAATCCTAAAGAATCAGGAAAATCCCGAAATTCCTCAATTCCATCCGTTAAACTTCAAAGGCCTCGAAGTCCTTCGAATTAACTCAGGTCCCTATGAATCTAAATCCAGGTTCCTACGAACCTGAACAACCAGGTCCCAGAACCTTTCGAATCGGACTCAGGTCCCCGAGCTAAAATCAAGAACTTCTCTTTAAGGTTATCACGACCGAATATCCATTAAGCTAAATGCTTATCATAAATTAAGACTAAAGGTCCTAATCCGACTCAACGATGACAGCACACAACTCATCTGAGATTCGCAATCACTATGATTAAATGAAACGAGGTTAAGTTCAAAAACTTAAAACAGAAATAATAGCCACGATTTAAACATAAGAAAGGGTTTAAAAGCCTCCCCAGGCTATTGAAATCCAGCAAGTGTTAAGGTTTAAAGGCCTCCTCAGGCACTAAGTCATAATGCATAACGAAACAAAGCCCTTAGGCCGAAGTCTTAAAAACACAAAACATAAAGCTAAAAGAGCCGTAGCTCTCAATCTTCCTTCTCTTCCTGAATCGGATCACCAGCACCGGCAGGAACTCCCTCATCGACCACATTGCCATCACCTCCTATTGCTGCCTCGACTGGAGCTAAGTCAGGAGCCATCAAACCCAAATTAGAGCCATACTCCCCAGAAAAGGATGGATTAAACATGTTAATCTCGAAAGTACCTGAACTCTCCGAGATCTGGGGAAGAGGAAGCTTGCTGACCGAGAAGTCAGAGACTTGAGCCTTCTCATACGCAGTTGTCGCTTCTGGTAATAAGGCCACCAATTGGTTGTACTCCTCTTCAACGCTTTGGATCTTGTTGTTCAGCATATCCTTCAAGAGGTCGGCATTAGCTTGGAGCTCCTGAGCGTACACCAAGGCGTTGACCTCATCTTTCTTCCTAGCAAACTTCTCCTTAACACAGACCAGGATCTTGCCGTAAGCTTCGGCGACTTCTTTCTTCCCTTCCCTGACAGCCAGCTTGACTTCAGCTTCCTTGTTCTTCTGGCTATCCTGGGATGAGGCAATGAGCTCACGTACTTGATGCTCAGCTATCTTTCGAGCAGCCTCCAAATCATTGATCCTCCTGCTCTTCACCTGGATATCGAGCTTTTGACTCTCGATCTCTCCTTGCTGAGCATCGGCCTTCGAGCCTAGCCTCGTCACTTCGGCTTCGAGTTCAGAAATTCGAACCCGGGCTTGGTCAAGATCGGCTTTGGCTGCCTTAACCATCTCGGTAACCTCAGCAAGTTCACCAGCATTGGGGGCAGCACACAGAGCATTCTCAAACCTGAGCTGGGCCCTGTTAACAGCCCCAGCCAACTGCAATAAATCCAAAAAAAATATATATCATCGTCTCCAAAGAATGTAAACAAAGAACAGATAGAGATCACGTACCTGACCCATACAGTGGGCAATATCGAGATACTCATCTCGGTTAGTCAGGTCCTTGAGCGCTGGAAGGGGACATCCCACGCTCTTCAGGTGCCTCATTATCGCAGCTAGGCCCCAAGAGTCGTCCAGGATCGACCCAGGCTTCGAATGGGTAAAGCTCCACCCAACAGTCCCTCCTCTAGAGGACGAGGAAGAAGAACGGGTGGGAGCTCCGCCCTGATCGGTCCTGGGCCTCTTGTGTCTCGACGGCTCGACCTCAGAGGTACCCTTCGGAGCCTGGTAGTCAGCCTCCGGCACCTGGACCTCAGGGAGAGGAGCAGCATCCTGAGCTACAACCTCAGTTGGAGTAGTCTCGACAACAGGTTTGGATCCTCCGTCGTCCAAAACTTCCTTCATTGAGATAAGGAACGATCCTCCTTGGTTCCTGTCGCTTCCACGAGAAGCACTGGCAGCTTTAGAGGGGTTACCCCTAGAACGGAATGATGGTCGCAGAGTCATGTCACCTGGCTGAGACTTTTCAGTTCCCGAAGCACTAGCACCAGTTGAGATCGATACAACTGAATCGCCTGCCGAAACTGGAACAATGGAAATCCTTAAGTTTAAAAACTTCAAAGCGATAAAATCATTAAAAAGGTTCGAACAAGAACTTACTCTCAAGGTTCTCAGCAGGAATGGGATCTTGGAAAGAGGCGTTGTAGGTATCTGGGAATCTGGCTGCACTTATTCGAGAAGTGGTGTAGGCTACCCAGGTACAGGGACTCTGCTGCAACTTGCGGTATAGAGCCCTGGTGAGCTTGGTAGAGAGCTTCGGAGGATCTTCGATTTCTGCAAGTAAATCAGAGCAAAAAGGTTACTCGGCCATAAATGAATAAAACGGAAAAAGCATATCCCTAGAATTCCTAACCAGATGGATTAGTCCAAGTGACCCTAAGGTTCCGACCCACAGGAACCGTCGAAGGATCAACTTTAACGTAAAAATACTTCTTCCTCCAGTCATCATCACTACTAGAGAATCTGAAGATAACATGATTGGGACGACTAGGGAGGTAGTAGGTCCCGGTACCACCCTCCTTAGAGGCGCTTTCCTTCAGGGAAAAGAGGCTCATAAGTTCGGTAAGACTGACGCTAACCCCCTCCTCTTTGGACCTAGTGATAAAGCCGTTTATCACCCGGATAACCGAGGGACAGAGTTGGGAAAGGGCTAACTGATAATGATCTAGTAGATCAAGCAGTAGGGTCGGAAGAGGAAATCTCAAGTGAGACTTGGAGATGTACTTCTCATGGCAACAGAACCAACCCTCCGGAGCGGTCTCGGGGGTTTCGTCGGAATTACAGGCACGGCCAAGCTCCTTTTGGCGAGAGCTTGAACCATGAGGTTAACCACGTCTTGATTTTTCAGCAACGAAGGCGAGTGAGGACTGCTCCCACTAGAATCGTCTTTCTTCTTCCGTTTAGAAACTCTGGTCGCGATTGCCTCCCTGGCTGTCTTTTTCCCCTTCCTCATCTTGGCTCCGACTTCTTGCTTAACTTTCAGTAGTTTAGCTCCAGAAGCAGAGGGAGGCATCCCGGATTCCCCGGAACCTTCTTTCGGATGATCCATAGTATGGGAAGGTTAAGGAGAAAATCGATTGCAAGGTTTGGGAGAGAATTTGCAGAGAAAAGTAACGAGGAAGATAAAAAAAAATCGCAGTAAAATAAAGAGAGAGGAGAGAAGTTACCTTGAAAACCGAACGGAGGCGTGGAGAAAGTGGGAGGCTAGCAGTTAATGTTCACCGCTTTATATCCCATCACCTCTCGAGATTCGGAAAAGTCATTTCAAACCCTCTCCATCTGAACCGTAGATTCTGCCAAACGTAATAAAGACCGTTAGATCGAGTAAGCTGAATCTAAATAGGATAAGAACTAATCATTATCTTAACGAAAAGATAAGATCGATAGCTAGATTCTAGCTTCCGAGACAAAGGATTTTATTCGGAAGCTGGGGGCAACTGTTGGACCCGAATATGACCCTCAGGTGAGGTACCGATAAGCGTGAGCTAGCATGTGGGTTGCGATAAGCCCATCATAACAAAGGGAGCTGAAAGCCGAGCTGACGACTGGACCTGGGAGACATCATAGCAGAGGTCACGACAGAAAGTGAGCTAACACCTTAAGAGACTCGGTCAAGAGGAGCCTAAAGCGAGTTCCGTAATTGAAGCCGAATATCTCGGAGAACAGTTGAAGAGCTGCCAACGAAACCTAGACTATATAAAGACGGAGAAGATAAAAGACAAGCCATCTCTTTTCCATATATCAACTTTTGTACTAGATTAAAAGCATTACGTATTCTTTAGCAATCATCTCAAGATACATTCCTTTGTATTCATCATCTTTCAACTCATCAATAAAATCATATTCATTCTTCAAGTTTATTTACGGGATTCAGCCCACGATTCTCATTCATCTCTCTTGACCTAACCTAAATCTAAGAAGTGAAACCTTGTCTCTCACAGTTAGTCCACCAATTTAGAGAGTATTATGATGTTTTGCAAAATTAATTGACAAAAAATTAAAAAGATGCTCATGTATCATGAAAGAGAGTTTAATATACATTAATACAAATTTAGTAAGTGTTTAGAAATTTTAAAACAACACTAAAGATCATAGACTTCAGTATATAGAGCATTAACCGAAAAATTCAATATTTTCATAGGGGTGTTAACACATATATTTTGAGAAAATTTCAAAAATATGAAAATACTGTTTTAATGCATAGTTACATCATTCACTAACATATGATGAAGGTCAAAGAGGTTTGGAACCTTTGTTGTCTCTGTTTCTCTAGAGAATAGCGATTTTATAGTGGTTATTCTTCCAATTTAGGGAGTATTATGAAGTTTTGCAAAATTAATTGACAAAAAATTAAAAAGATATCCATGTACCATGAAAGAGAGTTTAATATACATTAATACAAATATAGTATGTGTTTATAAATTTAAAAACAACACTAAAGATCATAGGCTTCAGTATATAGAGCATTTACTGAAAAATTTAATATTTTCGTAGGGGGGGTTAACACATAGACTTTGAGAAAAATTCAAAAATATGAAAGTACTGTTTTAATGAATAGTTGCATAATTCACTAACATATGATGAAGGTCAAAGAGGTTTGGAACCTTTGTTGTCTCTGTTTCTCTAGAGAATAGCGATTTTATAGTGGTTAGTCCACCAATTTAGGGAGTATTATGTAGTTTTACTAAATTAATTGACAAAAAATTAAAACGATGCTCATGTATCATGAAAGAGAGTTTAATATACATTAATAAAAATGTAGTATGTGTTTAGAAATTTAAAAACAACACTAAAGATCATAGGCTTCAGTATATAGAGAATTTACCGAAAAATTCAATATTTTCATAGGGGGTTAACACATAGATTTTGAGAAAAAAACAAAAATATGAAAATATTGTTTTAATGCGTAGTTGCATCATTCACTAGCATGTGATAAAGGTCAAAGAGTTTTGGAACCTTTGTTGTCTCTGTTTCTCTAGAGGATAGCGATTTTATAGTGGTTAGTCCACAAATTTAGGGAGTATTATGAAGTTTAGCAAAACTAATTGACAAAAAATTAAAAATATGTCCATGTACCATGAAAGAGAGTTTAATATACATTAATACAAATGTAGTATGTGTTTAGAAATTTAAAAACAATACTAAAGATCATAGGCTTCAGTATATAGAGCATTTATCGAAAAATTCAATATTTTCGTAGGGGTTAACACATAGACTTTGGGAAAAATTCAAAAATATGAAAATATTGTTTTAATGCATATTTCCATCATTTACTAACATATGATGAAGATCAAAGAGGTTTAGAACCTTTGTTGTCTCTGTTTCCTAGAGAATAGCGATTTTATAGCGGTTAGTCTTCCAATTTAGGGAGTATTATGAAGTTTAACTAAATTAATTGACAAAAAATTAAAACGATTCTCATGTATCACGAAAGAGAGTTTAATATACATTAATTCAAATGCAGTATGTGTTTAAAATTTTTAAAACAACACTAAAGATCATAGGCTTCAGTATATAGAGCATTTACCCATAACATTCAATATTTTCGTAGGGGTTAACACATAGATTTTGAGAAAAATTTAAAATATGAAAATACTGTTTTAATGCATAGTTGCATCATTCACTAGCATGTGATGAAGGTCAAAGAGGTTTGGATCCTTTGTTGTCTCCGTTTGTCTAGAGAATAGTGATTTTATAGTGGTTAGTCCACCAATTTAGAGAGTATTATGATGTTTTGCAAAATTAATTGACAAAAAATTAAAAAGATGCTCATGTATCATGAAAGAGAGTTTAATATACATTAATACAAATTTAGTAAGTGTTTAGAAATTTTAAAACAACACTAAAGATCATAGACTTCAGTATATAGAGCATTAACCGAAAAATTCAATATTTTCGTAGGGGTGTTAACACATATATTTTGAGAAAATTTCAAAAATATGAAAATACTGTTTTAATGCATAGTTGCATCATTCACTAACATATGATGAAGGTCAAAGAGGTTTGGAACCTTTGTTGTCTCTGTTTCTCTAGAGAATAGCGATTTTATAGTGGTTATTCTTCCAATTTAGGGAGGATTATGAAGTTTTGCAAAATTAATTGACAAAAAATTAAAAAGATGTCCATGTACCATGAAAGAGAGTTTAATATACATTAATACAAATATAGTATGTGTTTAGAAATTTAAAAACAACACTAAAGATCATAGACTTCAGTATATAGAGCATTTACTGAAAAATTTAATATTTTCGTAGGGGGTTAACACATAGACTTTGAGAAAAATTCAAAAATATGAAAGTACTGTTTTAATGATAGTTGCATAATTCACTAACATATGATGAAGGTCAAAGAGGTTTGGAACCTTTGTTGTCTCTGTTTCCCTAGAAAATAGCGATTTTATAGTGGTTATTCTTCCAATTTAGGGAGTATTATGAAGTTTTACTAAATTAATTGACAAAAAATTAAAACGATGCTCATGTATCATGAAAGAGAGTTTAATATACATTAATACAAATGTTGTATGTGTTTAAAAATTTTAAAACAACACTAAAGATCATATACTTCAGTATATAGAGAATTTACCCAAAAAAATTCAATATTTTCGTAGGGGTTAACACATAGATTTTGAGAAAAATTCAAAAATATGAGATAATGCATATTTGCATCATTCACTAACATATGATGAAGGTCATAGAGGTTTGGAACCTGTGTTGTCTCTGTTTCTCTAGAGAATAGCGATTTTATAGTGGTTAGTCCACCAATTTAGGGAGTATTATGTAGTTTTGCTAAATTAATTGACCAAAAATTAAAATGATGCCCATGTACCATGAAAGAGAGTTTAATATACATTAATAAAAATGTAGTATGTGTTTAGAAATTTAAAAACAACACTAAAGATCATAGGCTTCAGTATATAGAGCATTTACCGAAAAATTAAATATTTTCGTAGGGGTTAACACATAGACTTAGAGAAAAATTCAAAAATATGAAAATACTGTTTTAATGCATATTTTCATCATTTACAAACATATGATGAAGATCAAAGAGGTTTAGAACCTTTGTTGTCTTTGTTTCCTAAAGAATAGCGATTTTTATAGTGGTTAGTCCACAAATTTAGGGAGTATTATGAAGTTTAACTAAATTAATTGATAAAAAATTAAAACAATTCTCATGTATCATGAAAGAGAGTTTAATATACATTAATTCAAATGTAGTATGTGTTCAAAATTTTTAAAACACTAAAGATCATAGGCTTCAGTATATAGAGAATTTACCCTTAACATTCAATATTTTCGTAGGGGTTAACACATAGATTTTGAGAAAAAAATAAAAATATGAAAATACTGTTGCATCATTCACTAGCATGTGATGAAGGTCAAAGAGGTTTGGAACCTTTGTTGTCTCCGTTTCTCTAGAGAATAGTGATTTTATAGTGGTTAGTCCACCAATTTATGGAGTATTATGATGTTTTGCAAAATAATTGACAAAAAAATTAAAAAGATGCTCATGTATCATGATAGAGAGTTTAATATACATTAATACAAATTTAGTAAGTGTTTAGAAATTTTAAAACAACACTAAAGATCATAGACTTCAGTATATAGAGCATTAACCGAAAAATTCAATATTTTCATAGGGGTTAACACATATATTTTGAGAAAATTTCAAAAATATGAAAATACTGTTTTAATGCATAGTTGCATCATTCAATAACATATGATGAAGGTCAAAGAGGTTTGGAACCTTTGTTGTCTCTGTTTCTCTAGATAATAGCGATTTTATAGTGGTTATTCTTCCAATTTAGAGAGTATTATGAAGTTTTGCAAAATTAATTGACAAAAACTTAAAAAGATGTCCATGTACCATGAAAGAGAGTTTAATATACATTAATACAAATATAGTATGTGTTTAGAAATTTAAAAACAACATTAAAGATCATAGGTTTCAGTATATAGAGCATTTACTGAAAAATTCAATATTTTCGTAGGGACACATAGACTTTGAGAAAAATTCAAAAATATGAAAGTATTGTTTTAATGCATAGTTGCATAATTCAATAACATATGATGAAGGCAAAGAGGTTTGGAACCTTTGTTGTCTATGTTTCTCTAGAGAATAGCGATTTTATAGTGGTTAGTCTTCCAATTTAGGGAGTATTATGAAGTTTTACTAAATTAATTGACAAAAAATTAAAACGATGCTCATGTATCATGAAAGAGAGTTTAATATACATTAATACAAATGTTGTATGTGTTTAGAAATTTAAAAACAATACTAAAGATCATAGGCTTCAGTATATAGAGCATTTACCGAAAAATTCAATATTTTCGTGGGGGTTAACACATAGATTTTGAGAAAAAAAACAAAAATATGAAAATATTGTTTTAATGCGTAGTTGCATCATTCACTAGCATGTGATGAAGGTCAAAGAGGTTTGGAACCTTTGTTGTCTCCGTTTCTCTAGAGAATAAAGATTTTATAGTGGTTAGTCCACAAATTTAGGGAGTATTATGAAGTTTTGCAAAATTAATTTACAAAAAATTAAAAAGATGTCCATGTACCATGAAAGAGAGTTTAATATACATTAATACAAATGTAGTACGTGTTTAGAAATTTAAAAACAACACTAAAGATCATAGGCTTCAGTATATAAAGCATTTACCAAAAAAATCAATATTTTCGTAGGGGTTAACACATAGACTTTGAGAAAAATTCAAAAATATGAAAATACTGTTTTAATGCATAGTTCCATCATTCACTAACATATGATGAAGGTCAAAGAGGTTTAGAACCTTTGTTGTCTCTGTTTCCTAGAGAATAGCGATTTTATAGCGGTTAGTCGTCCAATTTAGGGAGTATTATGAAGTTTAACTAAATTAATTGACAAAAAATTAAAACGATTCTCATGTATCATGAAAGAGAGTTTAATATACATTAATTCAAATGTAGTATGTGTTTAAAATTTTTAAAACAACACTAAAGATCATAGGCTTCAGTATATAGAGCATTTACCCATAACATTCAATATTTTCGTAGGGGTTAACACATAGATTTTGAGAAAAATTTAAAAATATGAAAATACTGTTTTAATGCATAGTTGCATCATTCACTAGCATGTGATGAAGGTCAAAGAGGTTTGGAACCTTTGTTGTCTCCGTTTCTCTAGAGAATAGTGATTTTATAGTGGTTAGTCCACCAGTTTAGGGAGTATTATGATGTTTTGCAAAATTAATTGACAAAAAATTAAAAAGATGCTCATTTATCATGAAAGAGATTTTAATATACATTAATACAAATTTATTAAGTGTTTAGAAATTTTAAAACAACACTAAAGATCATAGACTTCAGTATATAGAGCATTAACCGAAAAATTCAATATTTTCATAGGAGAAAATTTCAAAAATATGAAAATAATGTTTTAATGCATAGTTACATCATTCACTAACATATGATGAAGGTCAAAGAGGTTTTGAACCTTTGCTGTCTCTGTTTCTCTAGAGAATAGCGATTTTATAGTGGTTATTCTTTCAATTTAGGGAGTATTATGAAGTTTTGCAAAATTAATTGACAAAAAATTAAAAAGATGTCCATGTACCATGAAAGAGAGTTTAATATACATTAATACAAATATAGTATGTGTTTAGAAATTTAAAAACAACTGTAAAGATCATAGGCTTCAGTATATAGAGCATTTACTGAAAAATTCAATATATTCGTAGGGGGTTAACACATAGACTTTGAGAAAAATTCAAAAATATGAAAGTACTGTTTTAATGCATAGTTTCATAATTCACAAACATATGATGAAGGTCAAAGAGGTTTGGAACCTTTGTTGTCTTTGTTTCTCTAGAAAATAGCGATTTTATAGTGGTTAGTATTCCAATTTAGGGAGTATTATGAAGTTTTACTAAATTAATTGACAAAAAATTAAAACGATGGTCATGTATCATGAAAGAGAGTTTAATATACATTAATACAAATGTTGTATGTGTTTAAAATTTTAAAAACAACACTAAAGATCATATACTTCAGTATATAGAGCATTTACCCAAAAAATTCAATATTTTCGTGGGGGTTAACACATAGATTTTGAAAAAAATTCAAAAATATGAGATAATGCATATTTGCATCATTCACTAACATATGATGAAGGTCAAAGAGGTTTGGAACCTTTGCTGTCTCCGTTTCTCTAGAGAATAGCGATTTTATAGTGGTTAGTCCACCAATTTAGGGAGTATTTTGTAGTTTTGCTAAATTAATTGACAAAAAATTAAAATGATGCCCATGTACCATGAAAGAGAGTTTAATATACATTAATACAAATGTAGTATGTGTTTAGAAATTTAAAAACAATACTAAAGATCATAGGTTTCAGTATATAGAGCATTTACCGAAAAATTCAATATTTTCGTAGGGGGTTAACACATAGATTTTGAGAAAAAAAACAAAAATATGAAAATATTGTTTTAATGCGTAGTTGCATCATTCACTAGCATGTGATGAAGGTCAAAGAGGTTTGGAACCTTTGTTGTCTCCGTTTCTCTAGAGAATAAAGATTTTATAGTGGTTAGTCCCCAAATTTAGGGAGTATTATGAAGTTTTGCAAAATTAATTTATAAAAAATTAAAAAGATGTTCATGTATCATGAAAGAGAGTTTAATATACATTAATACAAATGTAGTATGTGTTTAGAAATTTAAAAACAACACTAAAGATCATAGGCTTCAGTATATAAAGCATTTACCAAAAAATTCAATATTTTCGTTGGGGTTAACACATAGACTTTGAGAAAAATTCAAAAATATGAAAGTATTGTTTTAATGCATAGTTCCATCATTCACTAAGATATGATGAAGGTCAAAGAGGTTTAGAACCTTTGTTGTCTCTGTTTCCTAGAGAATAGCGATTTTATAGCGGTTAGTCTTCCAATTTAGGGAGTATTATGAAGTTTAACTAAATTAACTGACAAAAAATTAAAACGATTCTCATGTATCATGAAAGAGAGTTTAATATACATTAATTCAAATGTAGTATGTGTTTAAAATTTTTAAAACAACATTAAAGATCATAGGCTTCAGTATATAGAGCATCTACCCATAACATTCAATATTTTCGTAGGGGTTAACACATAGATTTTGAGAAAAATTTAAAAATATGAAAATATTGTTTTAATGCATAGTTGCATCATTCACTAGCATGTGATGAAGGTCAAAGAGGTTTGGAACCTTTGTTGTCTCCGTTTCTCTAGAGAATAGTGATTTTATAGTGGTTAGTCCACCAATTTAGGGAGTATTATGATGTTTTGCAAAATTAATTGACAAAAAATTAAAAAGATGCTCATTTATCATGAAAGAGAGTTTAATATACATTAATACAAATTTAGTAAGTGTTTAGAAATTTAAAAAACAACACTAAAGATCATAGACTTCAGTATATAGAGCATTAACCGAAAAAATCAATATTTTCATAGGGGGGGTTAACACATATATTTTGAGAAAATTTCAAAAATATGAAAATACTGTTTTAATGCATAGTTGCATCATTCACTACCATATGATGAAGGTCAAAGAGGTTTGGAACCTTTGTTGTCTCCGTTTCTCTAGAGGATAGCGATTTTATAGTGGTTATTCTTCCAATATAGTGAGTATTATGAAGTTTTGCAAAATTAATTGACCAAAAAAATAAAAAGATGTCCATGTACCATGAAAGAGAGTTTAATATACATTAATACAAATATAGTATGTGTTTAGAAATTTAAAAACAACACAAAAGATCATAAACTTCAGTATATAGAGCATTTACTGAAAAATTCAATATTTTCGTAGGGGGTTAACACATAGACTTTGAAAAAAATTCAAAAATATGAAAGTACTGTTTTAATGCATAGTTGCATAATTCACTAACATATGATGAAGGTCAAAGAGGTTTTGAACCTTTGTTGTCTATGTTTCTCTAGAGAATAGCGATTTTATAGTGGTTAGTCTTCCAATTTAGGGAGTATTATGAAGTTTAACTAAATTAATTTACAAAAAATTAAAAAGATGTTCATGTATCATGAAAGAGAGTTTAATATACATTAATACAAATGTTGTATGTGTTTAAAAATTTTAAAACAACACTAAAAATCATAGACTTCAGTATATAGAGCATTAACCGAAAAATTCAATATTTTCATAGGGGTTGTTAACACATAGATTTTAAGAAAAAATCAAAAATATAAAAATACTGTTTTAATGTATAGTTGCATCATTCACTAACATATGATGAAGGTCAGAGAGGTTTGGAACCTTTGTTGTCTCCGTTTCTCTAGAGGATAGCGATTTTATAGTGGTTATTCTTCCAATTTAGTGAGTATTATGAAGTTTTGCAAAATTAATTGACCAAAAAAATAAAAAAATGTCCATGTACCATGAAAGAGAGTTTAATATACATTAATACAAATATAGTATGTGTTTAGAAATTTAAAAACAACACAAAAGATCATAGGCTTCAGTATATAGAGCATTTACTGAAAAATTCAATATTTTCGTAGGGGTTAACACATAGACTTTGAGAAAAATTCAAAAATATGAAAGTACTGTTTTAATGCATAGTTGCATAATTCACTAACATATGATGAAGGTCAAAGAGGTTTGGAACCTTTGTTATCTCTGTTTCTCTAGAAAATAGCGATTTTATAGTGGTTATTCTTCCAATTTAGGGAGTATTATGATGAAGTTACTAAATTATTTGACAAAAATAAAAAGATGCTCATGTATCATGAAAGAGAGTTTAATATACATTAATACAAATGTAGTATGTGTTTAAAAATTTAAAACAACACTAAAGATCATATACTTCAGTATATAGAGCATTTACCCAAAAAATTCAATATTTTCGTGTGGTTAACACATAGATTTTGAGAAAATTCAAAATATGAGATAATGCATATTTTTCATCATCATTCACTAACATATGATGAAGGTCATAGAGGTTGGAACCTTTGTTGTCTCCGTTTCTCTAGAGAATAGCGATTTTATAGTGGGTTAGTCCACCAATTTAGGGAGTATTATGAAGTTTTGCTAAATTAATTGACAAAAAATTAAAAATGCCCATGTACCATGAAAGAGAGTTAATATACATTAATACAATATAGTATGTGTTTAGAAATTTAAAAACAACACTAAAGATCATAAGCTTCAGTATATAGAGCATTTACTGAAAAATCAATATTTTCGTAGGGGTTTACACATAGACTTTGAGAAAAATAAAAATATGAAATTAATGTTTTAATGCATAGTTGCATCATTCACTAACATATGATGAAGGTCAAAGAGGTTTGGAACCTTTGTTGTCTCTGTTTCTCTAGAGAATAGCGATTTTATAGTGGTAGTCTTCCAATTTAGGGAGTATTATGAAGTTTTATTAAATTAATTGACAAAAAATTAAAACGATGCTCATGTATCATGAAAGAGAGTTTAATATACATTAATACAAATGTTGTATGTGTTTAAAAATTTTAAAACAACACTAAAGATCATATACTTCAGAATATAGAGCATTTACCCAAAAAATTCAATATTTTCGTGTGGGTTAACACATAGATTTTGAGAAAAAATCAAAAATATGAGATAATGCATATTTGCATCATTCACAAACATATGATGAAGGTCATAGAGGTTTGGAACCTTTGTTGTCTCCGTTTCTCTAGAGAATAGCGATTTTATAGCGGTTAGTCCACCAATTTAGGGAGTATTATGTAGTTTTGCTAAATTAATTGACAAAAAAATTAAAATGATGCCCATGTACCATGAAAGAGAGTTTAATATACATTAATACAAATGTAGTATGTGTTTAGAAATTTAAAACAACACTAAAGATCATAGGCTTCAGTATATAGAGCATTTACCCAAAATTCAATATTTTCGTAGGGGTTAACACATAGATTTTGAGAAAAATTTAAAAATATGAAAATACTGTTTTAATGCATAGTTGCATCATTCACTAGCATGTGATGAAGGTCAAAGAGGTTTGGAACCTTTGTTGTCTCTGTTTCCCTAGAGAATAGTGATTTTATAGTGGTTAGTCCACCAATTTATGGAGTATTATGAGTTTTGCAAAATTAATTGACAAAAATTAAAAAGATGCTCATGTATCATGAAAGAGAGTTTAATATACATTAATACAAATTAGTAAGTGTTTAGAAATTTTAAAACAACACTAAAGATCATAGGCTTCAGTATATAGAGCATTAACCGAAAATTCAATATTTTCGTAGGGGTTAACACATAGATTTGAGAAAAATTCAAAAATGAAAATACTGTTTTAATGCATAGTTGCATCATTCACTAACATATGATGAAGGTCAAGAGGTTGGGAACCTTTGTTGTCTCTGTTTCTCTAGAGAATAGCGATTTTATAGTGGTTAGTCTTCCAATTTAGTGAGTATTATGAATTTTTTGCAAAATTAATTGACAAAAAATAAAAAGATGTCCATGTACCGAGTTTAAAATATACAATACAATATAGTATGATTTAGAAATTAAAAACAACACTAAAGATCATAGGCTTCAGTATATAGAGCATTTACCAAAAATTCAATATTTTCGTAGGGGTTAACACATAGACTTTGAGAAAAATCAAAAATATGAAAGTACTGTTTAAATGCATAGTTGCATAATTCACTAACATATGATGAAGGTCAAAGAGGTTTGGAACCTTTGTTGTCTATATTTCTCTAGAGAATAGCGATTTTATAGTGGTTAGTCTTCCAATTTAGGGAGTATTATGAAGTTTACTAAATTAATTGACAAAAATTAAAACGATGCTCATGTACCATGAAAGAGTGTTTAATATACATTAATGCAATGTTGTATGTGTTTAAAATTTTAAAACAACACTAAGAAATATATACTTCAGTATAGAGCATTTACCGAAAAATTCAATATTTTCGTGTGGGTTAACACATAGATTTTGAGAAAATTCAAAAATATGAGAATAATGCATATTTGCATCATTCACTAACATATGATGAAGGTCAAAGAGGTTTGGAACCTTTGTTGTCTCCGTTCTCTAGAGAATAGCGATTTTATAGTGGTTAGTCCACCAATTTAGGGAGTATTGTGTAGTTTTGCTAAATTAATTGACAAAAATATTAAAATGATGCCCATGTACCATGAAAGAGAGTTTAATATACATTAATACAAATGTAGTATGTGTTTAGAAATTTAAAAACAACACTAAAGATCATAGGCTTCAGTATATAGAGCATTTACCGAAAAATTCAATATTTTCGTAGGGGGTTAACACATAGATTTTGAGAAAAAAACAAAAAATGAAAATATTGTTTTAATGCGTAGTTGCATCATTCACTAGCATATGATGAAGGTCAAAGAGGTTTGGAACCTTTGTTGTCTCCGTTTCTCTAGAGAATAGCGATTTTATAGTGGTTAGTCAACAATTTAGGGAGTATTATGAAGTTTTGCAAAATTAATTGACAAAAAATTAAAAAGATGTCCCATGTACCATGAAAGAGTTTAATATACATTAATACAAATGTAGTATGTGTTTAAAATTCAAAAACAACACTAAAGATCATGGGCTTCAGTATATAGAGCATTTACCCAAAAATTCAATATTTTCGTAGGGTTAACACATAGACTTGAGAAAAATTTAAAAATATGAAAATACTGTTTTAAGCATAGTTCCATCATTCACTAACATATGATGAAGGTCAAAGAGGTTTAGAACCTTTGTGTCTCTGTTTGCTTGAGATAGCGATTTTACAGCGGTTAGTCTTTCCAATTTAGGGAGTATTATTGAAGTTTAACTAAATTAATTGACAAAAATTAAAACGATGCTCATGTATCATGAAAGAGAGTTTAATATACATTAATTCAAATTAGTAAGTGTTTAGAAATTTTAAAAACAACACTAAAGATCATAGACTTCAGTATATAGAGCATTAACCGAAAAAATCAATATTTTCATAGGGGTTAACACATATATTTTGAGAAAATTTCAAAAATATGAAAATACTGTTTTAATGCATATTGCATCATTCACTAACATATGATGAAGGTCAAAGAGGTTTGGAACCTTTGTTGTCTCTGTTTCTCTAGAGAATAGCGATTTTATAGTGGTTATTCTTCCAATTTAAGGAGATTATGAAGTTTTGCAAAATTAATTAATTGACAAAAATTAAAAAGATGGACATGTATCATGAAAGAGAGTTTAATATACATTAATAAAATATAGTATGTGTTTAGAAATTTAAAACAACACTAAAGATCATAGGCTTCAGTATATAGAGCATTTACCTGAAAAATTAATATTTTTCGTAGGGGTAACACATAGACTTTGAGAAAAATTCAAAATATGACATACTGTTTTAATGATAGTTAAAATAATTCACTAACATATGATGAAGGTCAAAGAGGTTTTGGGAACCTTTTTGTCTCTGTTTCTCTAGAGAATAACGATTTTATAGTGGTTAGTCTTCCAATTTAGGGAGTATTATGAAGTTTTACTAAATTAATTGACAAAAAATTAAAACGATGCTCATGTATCATGAAAAGAGTTTAATATACATTAATACAACTGTTGTGTGTTTAAAAATTTTAAAAAACAACTAAAGATCATATACTTCAGTAGTATATGAGCATTTACAAAAAAAAATTCAATATTTTCGTAGGGTTAACACATAGATTTTGAGAAAAATTCAAATAGAGATAATCATATTTGCATCATCATCACTAACATATGATGAAGGTCAAAGAGGTTTGGAACCTTTGTTGTCTCCGTTTCTCTAGAGAATAGCGATTTTATAGTGGTTAGTCCACCAATTTAGGGAGTATTATGTAGTTTGCTAAATTAATTGACAAAAATTAAATGATGCCCATGTACCATGAAAGAGAGTTTAATATACATTATAAAAATGTAGTATGTGTTAGAAATTTTTAAAACAACACTAAAGATCAAGGCTTCATTAGTATATAAGCATTTACCGAAAATTCAATATTTTCGTAGGGGTTAACACATAGATTTTGAAAAAATTCAAAAATATGAAATAATTCATATTTGCATCATTCACTAACATATGATGAAGGTCAAAGAGGTTTGGAACCTTTGCTGTCTCCGTTTCTCTAGAGAATAGCGATTTTATAGTGGTTAGTCCACCATTTAGGGAGTATTATGTAGTTTGCTAAATTAATTGACAAAAAATTAAAATGATGCCCATGTACCATGAAAGAGAGTTTAATATACATTAATAAAAATGTAGTATGTGTTTAGAAATTTAAAACACCATAAAGATCATAGGCTTCAGTATAGAGCATTACACCGAAAAAATCAATATTTTCGTCTGGGTTAACACATAGATTTTTGAGAAAAAAAACAAAAATATGAAAATTGTTTTTAATGCGTAGTTGCATCATTCACTAGCATGTGATAAAGGTCAAAGAGGTTTGGAACCTTTGTTGTCTCCGTTCTCTACAGATAGCGATTTATAGTGTTAGTCCACAAATTTAAGGAGTATTATGAAGTTTTTACAAAATTAATTGACAAAAAAATAAAACGATTCTCATGTATCATGAAGAGAGTTTAATATACATTAATTCAAATGTAGAATGTGTTTTCAAAATTTTAAAACAACACTAAAGATCATAGCTTCAGTATATAGAGAATTTAACCTTAACAGTTCAATATTTTCGTAGGGGTTAACACATAATTTTGAGAAAAAATAAAAATATGAATAACTGTTTTAATGCATATTGCATCATTCACTAGCATGTGATGAGGTCAAAGAGGGTTTGGAACCTTTGTTTTTCTCCGTTTCTCTAGAGAATAGTGAGTTTATAGTGGTTTCCACAATTTGTATGGAGTAATTATGATGTTTTGCAAATAATTGACAAACAAATTAAAAAGATGCCTCATGATCTGATAGAGAGTTAATATACTTAATACAAATTAGTAAGTGTTTTAGAAATTTTAAAAAGACACTAAAA